>NC_046318.1:12088808-12313610 GCF_009819535.1 Lacerta agilis | reverse complement strand
GCTCCTGCCAAACCGTTATTGGAACCAACCACCTAATCAGTGTAATATGATAGCTTTGTAATTGTGAGTCCAGCAGAAAAAGGAAAGGGGAAAATAGGCACAGTGTTAAACATTATTGTGATATTGTAAGCATGTCCTTCTGCTATGTACGATGCCCTGTATTGGTTTTCTATATAGCCTGGCACTAGATGGTACATTATAGGGTCCTGAATAACGGCATGTGAAGGCTGGTGGCCTCTGTAAGGCAATTTACAAGCAACCCATAAAGTCAGAACTGAAACTCACAACATTGGCAAACCAACCAAAGAGTCACATTGAAGTTCCTTGTCACGTATCATAGTCACTCGCATAAACAATTTTGTCATTCACATGTGCCTATATATTTGGTCACTTTGTCATTTGCCCAGCAAGATTAACCAACAACGTATATTTATTGGAAAAAACTAGGTTTCTGCTTCTGCCCTTATACAATTGCCTACTAAGTTGCTTGCGTTTACTGTATGATTCCCACATAAATCCTAGATTACAGAACTGTATATGCAGCAACAGACCACAAAACAATAGGAGCTTGGGTGAGAAATCTGCACCTTTGGGATTTTCTTCCTTCAAACCCACCAGTCTATGGATCTAAAGACACCGACTCTGTTGGCTGTTGCTCCCCTGGTGTTTCTTCTTCCTGCTCCTGCTCGCCCCCCAATTTCCCCCCAGCTTCTCCCCTCTGCAGCCTCTGAACTATGACCTTCTGCAAACCACTGTTCTAAATCTATGCTGTCTCTCTCTTCTCTGGGAAGTGCAGTGGGGGGGGGGGCAGATTCAAACATTCCTCCTCTTCTGACCAGTCCCTGACAATTATGTTGTTGGACGTAGGTAGAAATATAGTTACATAAAAGAATGCAGATTTGTCGCTGAATCTTTCTGTTTGTTCGCTTAAAGAACATAGATTTCCAGGAGATAACTGAGTAATTTTTCTTCTGAAAGGGGGGCAGTAGGCCAAATAAGTTTGGGAACCTCAGCTCTAACCACTATGCAACACTGTTGGATCACACAGTGGAGATGTAGCTTCCATGCCCCAGTGGGTGTGAATGGAGGGATATCTGAGCATCACAACTGCATCTGATGAAAAGAAAGAGTTGGGTGTTATAAGCTTCATATAGAAAAGAAACAACTGTAAGTTACAAAAAGGGTTAGTAAAGTATCCTGGAATTTAAGAATTATGCAACGAGAACATCAACCTTTATACTCATGTCTAAAGTAAAGTTGTGCCATTGCTGATTTTAAGAACCCTTTGACCAATACATTAGCTAGCTAACTCTGTGAGCTACCATCATTTTTTTTTAATTCCCAAAGCTGGCTGATACATTTACTGAAGTTTAGAATTCTCTGCATGTACAGCGTATCATCTTGCATTATTATGAGTACTAGAAATTATTCACACAGATAGACAGATACCTTTCAGTGGTGTATTCTCTTTGAAGGCAATGAGACTGAGACTGAGTAAAAAGAATGTAAATAGTCTCTTGAGAAGTCCCACTTCTAACAGACAATTCTTTTCTTTTTTTCACTAGAAGCATCACTTGTGACATGCTAATATGTGGTAGGTTGCCAAATCCCTTGTCGCATGCTTTTGCACAGCTGTCCCTAACCCAGAGCCCTCCAAATATTTTGGACTACACGTCCCATCAGGACCCAGTCAGGGTTAATGGGAGTTGTAGTGCAAAACATCCGGAGAGCTCCAGATCGGGGAAAGCTGCTTTGAGATGCAATTCTATGCATACTTACCTGGCAGTAAGCCCCATTGGACACAGTGTGTTTAACTTCTGAGGAGGGATGAATTGAATTGTGCTGTTAACGTCTCTTGGTAAATCAGTAGCTGGAAGTTGAAAGTTAACTAGGATAAAGTATTCAGCAGCTGCAACCACCCCAAAAGACTTTTAAAAGTAAAGTAGACTTCCTCATAGTGTTTGCAAGAACAGGAAACAGATATTTAAAAATTACCTGTGTGTAATTGTGCAAATGCACATGCCTCTATAAAACAGAATAAAGCGTTTTCTTTAACGATATCGACATTCACACATCACACTTACACAAGAAAATTGCTTACTTTCTGTGGCAGTGTTTTTTATTGTTGTTTTTTTTAAAAAAAATATTTTTATTTATTTATTAGATTTGTATACCACCGTTTCTCATGAGATCTCAGGGCAGTTGACAAAGTAAAATACAGGATAAAAACATGAAAATAAGTAAAAACCAAACAGCAAAAAAATAACCCCCCTTCCCACAGACACCTTTAAAAGGTTGTAGAATGTTAATCAGCCAAAGGCCTGGTTGAAGAGGAACGTTTTTGCCTGACACCTAAAGTGGTAGATTCTATTGCTGTAAACCTTCCCCGAGACCCAGTGATGAAAAATATCTGGAGATACAGGGGACTGAAACTCATACCTTCTGCGTTCAATGCAGTTGCTCTACCACTCAGCCACAGTCCTTCTCCAGAGGCTCTATAGTAAAAACTGTTGCTGAGCAGATCCTAAAATAATAGTAATGTTTAGCTGGAAGGGAAACTGCTGAGTGTGTAAAGACCAGACCACGGTTTAAAGGCAGCTGATACAGATGAATGTAAAGCAGGTCTGCCTGGCTGGTGCCTGGAGGACAGACTGCCTGGTAATCCTGAATCCATGCTACATTTGAGCTCCCCAGAGGAAAGGTGGGCATTAACCTGTAATAAATGTAGCACCTTTGAAGACTCCAGATCTCAACAGTGCATTACTGCCATAATCCTCCTAACTATCCTATGAGGTAAGTTGCTGTTATTCTCCAGCTGTTTCAAAGAGAGAGAGAAAGAGAGAGAGAGAGAGAGAGAGAGAGAGAGAGAGAGAGAGAGAGAGAGAGACTTGCCTAAGGCAGAAGAAATGATGGCACGTTAGGTTTGAAACCAGGGACTTCTTCATTCCCTGCACAATCTCTCAAACTACTATGCTAAAGTAGTTCTTACAGCTCCACCAAACCAAGGCTTCCCTCTTTCTGCCCCTAGACCGGTGATCCTCACATTTTCTATAGTCATAGAACCTTTTTTCCAAATGGATGTGTCTGCCCAAGAACCTGCATATTGCAGGATGTCCTAGTTAATGTAGTATAAACACTGACAACTGGGAAACACTGGCCTGTGAGCGCTCCAACTGGAGAACAGCCTTTACCTCCAGTGTGGTGTAGTGGTTAAGAGTGGTAGACTTGTAATCTGGTGAACCGGGTTCGCGTCTCTGCTCTTCCACATGCAGCTGCTGGGTGACCTTGGGCTAGTCACACTTCTTTGAAGTCTCTCAGCCTCACCCACCTCAGAGTGTTTGTTGTGGGGGAGGAAGGGAAAGGAGAATGTTAGCCGCTTTGAGACTCCTTCGGGTAGTGATAAAGCGGGATATCAAGTCCAAACTCTTCTTCTTCTTACCAAAGGTGTCATGGGCTTTGAAGATGCTCAAACTCAGGACAAAAGGGAGAAACGTGCTAAGAGGAAGGCACACTTGGCAAACCCTCACCTTGATCAACTCCCGCCCAGAGACCTATGTCCCCACTGTGGAAGGACGTATGGATCCAGAATTGGCCTCCACAGTCACTTAAGGACTCACTGTTAAGATCATGTTCATGGAAGACAATCTTACTCGGCTATGAGTGATCGCCAGAGTAGATTCTAGTTACACTGTGAACAGTCATTTTGAGCAGACCACTGGGCAGGTTTATTGGACATGATTGCTGCCTAGCTTGAGCCTAAATTCTAGAATGCACCCAATGTTCTCCAGTGACTACAAGGGAAGAGCAATGGTAGAGTGCAAAGAACCTTGTCTGATGTTCAGGATCTGCTAAGATCTCAAGGAACTCCAGGGTTCCCCAGATTCCTGAGACTCCACCAAGACACCCTGACATTATCTAGCTCTTTAATGTATTTTTCCATTAGAGCTATACCTACTTTTGGCATAAATAGTTCTGGTGAGAGGCAATCACCCTCTCTTCTTGCCTATTATTTGAAGCTTCTTCTCCAAGCTACCTCTTCTGCCAAACTATTGGAGATGGGGGAAAGGCCAGTGTTAGTTTCAGCATGCCCAGAGGGTGTTGAGCCCACAATCCAAACACCTCAATTGTCTTCCTACCACTGTTCTTCTGCCCACTGCTCATAAAAAAACCACACAGTGTTCTCCTCTTTTATCTTTCTCAGATGTGTGGGGCTAGCATGTTGCTAAAGGGCGATATCGCAATTGACCCTGAAAGAGAATCTTGTGGATTGCTGCATTTCAGGGTTATCTATGATACAGAAAAAGCTACATTACAGTACAGAGGATCAAGATCCCGTTTAATTCAACGGGAGTTGTGCATGTCATAGGGCAACCTGGCCCCTGTTTTCCATTCTGAGGATGATGGGATAAAAGAAATCTCTTATCTTCTGCCTCATTTTCTCTCTCTCAGGAAATTGAAAGTATTTTTTCCACCTTTGAGAATGACTTTTAATATCTTGGGTTAAAGCGGTCATGTCAACTATTACCTGGTTCAATATGTGTAACTTAGTAATATGCAGCAGGTGTAGAAATGAAAGATATGGGGCCCCAGTGAATATCTCTTCTTAGGTTAAGGTCAGTGCAGATTGGGTTTTGTTCTCTTGTTGCCCAGGCACGCTCATTATACGACCCATGAGAGCAGCAAAATAACCAGACTGTACTATGGTGATGGGATAAAATCAGGCCAAATCTTTATTGACAGCAGCAGGCAAGGCAAGGATTGGCATGGCATTGGGTCTGAGGATCAGTTCATCATTCCACAAGCCCCATGTTGATGGAATGGATCTGCTGTGTTTGGATCTCTCCAAACCTGCACAATGGGAGTTGGCCATTGTTGAACCTTGCTGTGGTGCAAGCCAATCAAGCAAGGTCTTACTGGGGGACCAGGGTGCAGATTCCAACCAGGCAGATACCCAACCCACGCTTGGGTTTGCCGTGGTCAATCCTCCAAGTGTGGTGTAGTGGTTAAGAGCGGAAGACTCGTAATCTGGGGAACCGGGTTCGCGTCTCCGCTCCTCCACATGCAGCTGCTGGGTGACCTTGGGCTGGTCACACTTCTTTGAAACCTCACAGAGTGTTTGTTGTGGGGGAGGAAGGGAAAGGAGAATGTTAGCCGCTTTGAGACTCCTTCGGGTACTGATAAAGCGGGATATCAAATCCAAACTACTCCTCCTCCTCCTCCACCTCCTCCTCCTCCTCCTCCTCCTCCTCCTCTTCTTCTTCTTCTTCTTCTTCTTCTTCTTCTTCTTCTTCTTCTTCTTCCACTCAGGCCTTATACTATGTTGATCCTGACCAATGCCATTTCTGCCCTCATACAGACAACATTCTTCCACCTAACAAAGGAAAGCCATAATTTTACTGAGGGAAAAGGGAAAAAAACAACAACTCCCAAGCAGGTTGAGAGAGAAAAACCCCTTTCCGGTTGTGTCAACCAACGACCCAAAATTGCTCAGTGAAGGTTCTAACCCGAGGGTAGGCGGGTGGGAAGCTCTCAAAGCAGAATGGTTGTGAGCTCCAGGGGAAGCAGCCTTATGTAGGCTTTCTCCTCCCCTCTTCAGCAAGGAGTCATGGGACAGCTTTTTCCCATGAGCCCATCACACAGAGAAAATACTGGGCAAAACATTGCTCAGGATTTTGCTGCAATCTACAGGCCACAACACTGCCAGGCAAAGGCACCCTGTGCTCATTGGGCACAGAATGGGGCTTAGATGAACAACCAAAACGTCTGGCCAAAAAGGAGTTCGGGTGGTTAGGAATTATTATTAGGGGTTGAGTGCTTCCTGCATTTTCCATTCAGCTCTTTAACAGTAAGCCAGAAAAGGGAGACATACCTTTTCATAGAACATCTCCTTGGTGCCCATGGGCCAAAGAACATCTCCCTGCCCTTGCTGTATAGGATTCCTACAGGAGAGGAAAGGCAATAAACATGGTGATTTCAGGTCATCTGGGTTTTGTTCACACATGTTTCCCATGGAGTTATGAGTCACACGTGTGAACAGAATGTCACAGATACAGGATTGCTGACCAAAGATGGGCGTAGAAAGAGTCTTCTGGATCAGGCCAAAGGCCCATCTAGTTCTGCATCCAGTTCTCACAGTAGCCAACCAGATACCCACTGGTAGTCTGCAAGGAGCACCTGAGTGCAACTTCACACTACCCATCTGTGCTTCACACCAACTGGTATTAATAGGTGTCAGGGATGCCAACTTGAATAAAATATTGGATGGGGAAGGTAAACCCCACCCAGATAATCAATTACATGAGATGGTGCACACACACCATTTGAATGGCAATGCCCATCAACTTTGGGGTCCCCCCAGCCCCCTCAAACATTTTATTGGGGGAACCAAAGACCCCTCAGCCCCTAGGAGTTGGCTCCTATGAAAGGTGTACTGCTTCCAAAAGAGGAGATAGCCTTTTTACAGCGATGTCTAAGGGAGTCAGCTGACAAATTTAGCTGACTAAGCAAGTACGAAGAAATCAACATTTGCACTAGACTAGACTCAGGTGGCGCTGTGGGTTAAACCACAGAGCCTAGGGCTTGCTGATCAGAAGGTTGGCGGTTCAAATCCTCGCAACGGGGTGAGCTCCCATTGCTCAGTCCCTGCTCCTGCCAACCTAACAGTTCGAAAGCACGTCAAAGTGCAAGTAGATAAATAGGGACCGCTCCGGCGGGAAGGTAAACGGCGTTTCTGTGCACTCCTCTGGTTCACCAGAAGTGGCTTAGTCATACTGGCCACATGACCCGGAAGCTGTACGCCAGCTCCCTGAGCTAGTAACGTGAGATGAGCGCCGCAACCCCAGAGTCGGACACGACTGGACCTAATGGTCAAGGATCCCTTTACAGTGCAAGGATACATGCTAGCACAATAGGATTTCCCCTGTCTCCTCCCTGCACTCACCCTGTGCCATCCCCAAATCTGTTCTGGAGGGTTGGTTAGAAAAACACGGAACTGACTTGGGCACAGAGGGGTAGGAGAGGGCAAGACCGTTCTATTTCGCAAGGTCAAATCCTTGTGCTGCACCAGCCATAGGAGATCCGTTTAAATGGCATTCAGATTGCAGGGGTCTGTCAAACAAGCAAGCTAGAGAAACATACAGCTTACGCAGTTACATTTGCAGCCAGCGTGGCAGAAGTATTTTCGAGAGCATGACTTTCCCATCACACCACTCAACAAACAAACCTTCTATTCCTAGCTCACTCTTAAACTGAAGAGCACTCTTCCTTCAAAGCTCAAAAAGTGTTACATTTGCTCCACCCACTCCAATAAATTGTACGAGAATGTGATTGTGTCAAGGGGAGAGATGACCATCTTTTGTACAAATCTGATGGCTTGTTATCAGGCGAGCTGAAGATGCTTGTTCAGTGGCTTTTGATGGCTAGAAGAGCCCTGTATTGGGGAAGGACAACCTGTACCCCATGTGTTGGAGGGAGGGGCTGGATTTTATGGCTGGCCAATGAAAGCTGTGCAGGGGAGGACCATAAATGCATACGCTTTGTTTTGCTGAAAAACCGATCCTCCTCTAAAGACTGGATTATCTGTTGCTGTTGTTCTCCTCAGCTCCAGTCATGTTAAACTTGTATTTGTAAATAACATAATTGAAATGACGTGGGTGGCGCTGTGGTCTAAACCACGGAGCCTAAGGTTAGCTGATTGGAAGGTCGGCAGTTCGAATCCCTGCCCACCTAGCAGTTCGAAAGCACGTCAAAGTGCAACTAGATAAATAGGTACCGCTCCGGCGGGAAGGTAAACGGCGTTTCCGTGCGCTGCTCTGGTTCTCCAGAAGTGGCTTAGTCATGCTGGCCACATGGCCCGGAAGCTGTCTGCAGATAAACGCCAGCTCCCTTGGCCTATAGAGCAAGATGAGTGTCGCAACTCCAGAGTCATCCATGACTGGACCCTACTGGTCAGGGGTACCTTTACCTTTACACCTTCAGTATCTTCCCTGCAAAAACCCCAACCTGACCATGCTTGTTGCATAATTGGAAGCTGTTTGCTCCCCTCCAGTTTATTGTGAGGTGGGGTGTCACCCCTTCCAATATTTTCTTGTCATTATATGTTCTACCAATGCTTCAGTATCAGAGGTGATCATTAGTCTGCATCTGGTTTCTCAGTGATCTTTTTTTTTAAAGCAGTCACTGTGCTTTCAGAAACTCCTTCCATTATTGGAGATGATACCTCACTGAGCTATGCCAATAGATATGTCATTTTTGTTATCAAAGCTGTTGGATGAGGGTTCCTTTTGCGGAGCGGTGGCGGGGGGCACACACCCATGCTTTCTTCAACAGTCCAGTTTCATTCATTCAGGAAACTTGGATGCAATCTGCACTTTCACTTTTAAGTGCTCAATGGTCTTATCCTCACGTTCCTTTTTCATTGTTGTTGTCATTAATGTTTACTATGCGGTTTGCTGAATGAAGATGTCTTAATGAATTTATAGACACGTTACCCTAACAGGACTCCTGGCTACTGTCTGAATGTTTATGCCCTTCTGCTGAGATGGAGGATTATTTATTTATTTATTTATTTAGAAAATCTATTTTATTGCTTCCTGGTATTCTGAGAGTCTCTGCATAGATCACAGATTTAACTCAATCAAAAACAGTGCCAAGTGCACTTTTTATAAATAATTTTGTCAACATTTGTGTAGGACCATCATCTGTCATACGCATAACAACCCTTTTTCAGCCAGGCAAAATTTAGAGAATACCCACTCCCAACAGCACTTTAAAATGCAGATTGCTAGTATAGTGAGAATATTTATCAACCCACACAAACCAATTCCATACATGCCAATAAAAAAGAGAAAGAAGTTGTGACCCTGTAATAAATGCACACACTTTATATCCCGCATGAACATCTATCTTTCTCACAATCACGTCTAAAGAAAAGAATTGCATCATATTTGAAAAATGCAAGAGGTGTTGCATCATTTCAACATGCAACAAATCGATGGGTAAGTAACATGCCCTGTTTCTTTCAAGCATTTGCAGAGCAAACCTAACCATGTCTACTCAAAAGTATGTCCTACATTCAATGGGGCTTGTCCTTGGCTAAGCAGTGTTAGGACCCCAGTCTAAATCTGTATTTACAAGAGCTAAAGAAGGGAGATGCAAAAGTAAAAAATGTGTTTTATGTTCTTTCTTTAAGAAGTGGATCCCACAAGTTTACATCTGTGACAGATACCTGCCTTCTGAAACCACAAGTGCTACTTCCAAGAGTAACTGGGGGTCTGTGCAAGGACTTGTGCTTGTGCAACAGGGCTTTCCCCCATTTCCACCCCCATGTGCCTCTCTTCCTGCCCAAAATTGGTTGTGGGTGGTCAGGAGAACCCCCAGGGCACTCCATGGGGTGAGGAGGGATCTGGCAAATTGATATGCTTGTGCAGACTAAACATTTGCAATAGCACAATGTTGAATTGTCCTCAATAAAACGGTTTCTGGGGCACTGCTGCTGGTAATAATGAAGCTGGGGGTAAACTTTCCACATGTCCCCTTCTCAGTGCCACACAACAAACCTACAAAGTTGAATAGTGTGTCCTGTTTCACCATCACAAAATACTGAAAAGTAATTATGTTCAGCTCAGCTCAGGAAGCCTTATCATTTCATAATGTGGGGGGTGGTAGGAACCCCAACCAGGTCTTTGGTGTCCTTTCATGATTCATGTCCAGATAGACAGTAACCCTTGGGGCAGAAGGCTACCTGATGGACAATTAGCTTGCTCACTGATTTGTGGATGGAAACAACCAGGAGATACATGGAGGTAACATGAGCAAGCCTAGAAGTCATGCTAAATGTAGAAATTACCTATGCAAGAGATCATTAAATTATTATTAGGAAACCATCAGTGGTATTGTTAAATTCCACCACTACAATTCATCATGGTGGTATAGATGTAGTAAGGTAAATGGCGTTTCCATGCGTTCTGGTTTCCGTCACAGTGTTCCGTTGTGCCAGAGGTGGTTTTCTCATGCTGGCCACATGACTCGGAAAGCTGTCTGTGGACAAACGCCGGCTCCCTCGGCCTGAAAGCAAGATGAGCGCTACAACTCCATAGCTGCCTTTGCCTGGACTTGACCGTCCAGGGGTCCTTTACCTTTACCTATGGATGTAATTTTGTGGATTTCAAACAGATATGGATCAGAAAATATAAATGTTCTGCCAGATAGCATGCAGGATGAAAACATGTATGGTAAACTACATCCCTAATCTTAGCTCCCTGCTTTCTGCTTCTCTCTTCCAACTATCTCTCCCTCTGATCTGAAGTCTCTGTCCAACCTATCCTGAGTGGTCCACCCCCATTACTTTCCCTGTGATGGAAGTCCCCCCTAGTTTTTAGAGAGCCAAAATGCTTTCACTCTAGGACAA
Source organism: Lacerta agilis (assembly GCF_009819535.1). Lineage (NCBI taxonomy): Eukaryota > Metazoa > Chordata > Lepidosauria > Squamata > Lacertidae > Lacerta > Lacerta agilis. The sequence goes on along the minus strand of NC_046318.1, from coordinate 12,303,202 downwards.
ACAGATCCTAAACTGAATGAATTTAAACTTTATCATCCCCAGTGGGTTTTTTTTTTCCTGGGGGGTACGCACTGGTACGCATACCCCTAAACATTTTGTGAATCTTTGTACTTTTATCCATTTACAATTGAACTATAAAATGGTGATTTTCATGAGTCCAAATGAGAGTACCCCTAAACCTTTTTTTTTAGGGGGGGAAAGCACTGATCATCCCTAATGTAGCTTACTATTACCAGTACTCTCTAGTGATACGCCGGAAGCGGCTCATGATAATACGGAGAAAACTTTGATAGTACAATGAATATTTTATTGGGAATGTAGCTCTCGAGATTCCATGCATGGAAGATCTTTTTCAAAGGCTTTCGTTTGAGAAAAAAATATTTGAAGGTGACATAGGCAGATAAAGTATTCATGTATGTTAAATGCACTAAATTCAGCATTCCAAACAAAAGTGTAAAATAGAAGCCCAACATGAGCAAACCCACCTCCACAGGATAGGCTTAAAACAACATCAATCATTCATCTTGTTCTCCACTTTAGAAATTCCTTAGTGTGGCTGAAAGATATGGCTACAAGGGAAGGGTATGAAAAAGAACACTTTCAGAAAATTCTCAGCTCAGTGAACATTAAATTAAAGTCTATTGATAATTAATACAACTCTTTGATCAAGAGTCAAAGCAGAGATGATGATGATGATGATGATGATGATGATATTTATTATTTATACCCTGCCCATCTGGCTGGGTTTCCCCAGCCACTCTGGGCGGCTCCCGACAGAATATTAAAAACGTGATAAAACATCAAACATTAAAAACTTCCCTAAACAGGGCTGCCTTCAGATGTCTTCTAAAAGTCAGATAGTTTTTTATTTCCTTGACATCTGATGGAAGGGGGTTCCACAGGGCGGGTGCCACTACCGAGAAGGCCCTCTGCCTGGTTCCCTGTATCCTCACTTCTCACAGTGTCCAGGCTGAATGATGGGGGGAGGAAATGCTTTCTTCAGGTATAATGAACAGATTAAGGGTGTGTCTGAGTGACGTGGGATCCACCCCAAACCAAAGTGAGCACCTCCAAAGTGCTTTGGGGTGATTCAGAGATTCAGATGTTCACCAAACACTGCACCCAGTTGCTGCAAACAGTCCCCAAGACTGTCATTTAAGGAAATTGCAAGTTTGCGGGGAGGCAGAGAATTCATGTGACTGACAGGTCTGGCTTCTTATCAGAGTGAACGGTTACCCCAGTCCTTTGGGGGGAAGGGATGTTGTAGTAATGTGTCACCTTGTTCTTGTCAGCTCAATGCTCTGCAAAAGTGATGCTTGCTTGGAAAATGTTGGACATTCGAGTCTTTCTGCCATGGTCCCGCGCAACCATACATCCACTTCTGCTAAATCAGCTTTGCAGTTAAGTGTCTGTGTCTTTTGGTGCCAGCTGAGCAGAACACTAGCTGGAAGCAGTTTTAAAAAAACAAACAAAAATGACTAGCACTTAGCCCCTGCCCCTACCCTCCCAAAATTTTGCAGGTAGCTTTCCTAGGAACACCTCTGTAATGCAATTCTCATAATAAATGGGTGAGATAGATAGCTTTTTTGTTTTTTGCTTTTTGTTTTGCTTTTTGTTTTAATCAGATCAGTTTGGACCATGAGCCAAACCAGATAGCCTCCAAATTGCTTTGCTTGAAATTGTGCTCTGTTCTGAAGTGTCAATTCAGAGTTTGAACTGAATCCTGTGGTTGTTGCGCACCACTTAATACCGGAACACAGGAACACAGAAAGCTGCCTTATACCGAGTCAGAATATTGGTGCCTCTGGCTTAGTACTGTCTACACTGACGGCAGCTTTCCAGGGTTTCAGGCAAAGGTTAAATGAAAACTGGAAGGAGTAAAGTTCAAGCACATTGTTTCCTGCCTGCAAATGTACAGTATTGAGAAAAATATTCAACATTGTTAGAAGATTATTAAAAACAAGATCCAGAGTTGTGCTTGAAATTCTGTAGCCCATTTATGGATGGTGAAATTATTTCTGCATTTCTGTGTGTATGGGTTGACACATATTATATGTATGACACCTAATACACCCCATGCAGTGCATACCTAGTACAGACAGGGCCTTTTCAGTAGTGGTGCCTGGGTTACATACTGCATTCTTCAGAAAGGCCCTTCTGGCTCCTATTTTGTTGTCACTTTGGCACCAGATGAATACTGTTTCTGTTTCTTCCAGGTCTTTCAAATCTGCTTTAATCTGCTAAATCTGCTTTATACCAGCTGGGTTTCATGCTGCATCATATTTTATTGTTCTTTATACTGTTATGGTTAATGAAATGTCAATGTTTTGAGTTGCTCTGGGAAATTTTTTGCATGCTTGTTATGGAGTGATTTTATTATGGAATAATAAAACAAAGCATTAATAATAACAACAAATCCATCTGGGGCCTCATCTACTTGTCCAGCTTTCCCCCAAAACTGCACAGACAATGAAATAATCTATTGCTTATCTGGGTTGTTTCGTCCCCCTTCCCCGTACGCGCTTCAACTTCAGATTTACCCTTTGAGTTTATAAACAGTTCTGGTGTTGAAGCGAATTGAATTGTGTTTTAAATCTTGGCATAGGTAAATGGATAAACAAGCCTATGGGGAGTCATTACAAGCACTCAAATCCATCAGGTATGTTTTCTGCTGCCTGGCAACCATCTGTAGCACAATAGAGCCAGATCTGGGTGCAAGCTGAGGTAATGGAGCCTAAAGTTACTATCATTGTGTGAGTATGTAACATAGCAGGCCAGCGAACCCCATGAATTAGTTAGGGGAACTGATCTCATTTGGTTGGACAGGATAAGGACATACCGAGGCATGATGAGACTAAAAAGGTTGGTGACAGTTCTTTGGAGAAATGTTTGTCATGAAGCTGTGGAACTTGAGGAACTGGGCAGTTGAATCTGGGTTTTTCCTTATAGGGAAGTGTGCCATGAAATGCTGGGGTGATATGGTGTTGTTCTCCAGACTTCTTGGTGTTGACCTCTCCACTGCCTCATCCCTCTCAATTACCGGCAGTGACTTCCATAACTGGAAGCCAAGTGAGTAACACCATGGCAGACACTGCTAAACTGTATTTTCAAAATAAAGTCATACCTCGTGTTACGTTTGCTTCATGTTGCGGCTTTTCAGGTTACGAACGCGGCAAACTTGGAAGTGTTTACTTCCGGGTTCACACATACACACACCCCGAGCGCAGAAGCTATCTGCGCACTTCGCACATGTGTAGAAGCACTCTATCATGCTTCGCGCATGCGCCGTAGCGGCACTATACTTACTGACTTTTGGGGGTGTGAACGGCACCCCGAAATGGATTGTGTTCATAAGTAGAGGTACCACTGTAATCTAGAGACACTTTTTTTTTGGGGGGGGAGTCTTTAATAAAGCATCTGAAAGTCAAACTGCTACAAATTGATGGGGGCTCATTTGTACAGAGAATTCTGGGCACACCACTAGGTGATTTCTCCTACGGTCTTGGAAAATACCTGTGTTTTCTACTGCCAAAGGTCGCATATCTATATAACAGTCTTAAGCTAGTTCTAGAGCTATTTTCTCTTCCCAGGAATTGTGTTCTTCACTGGTGACTGTGGACAAGTTATAGTCAGCTTGAACTCGGTGACAACTCTTCAAACGCTTGATCTTGATCTCGAAGAATGAGATCTACACATTTTAAAAATCACATGCTCAGTCTTCCTAAGACAGTACCACTTTACAATGCAGATGGGAGAATCTGTCATTTGAAGTTTCCACACAGAAAATATTTGTGCATGTATTACTAACATATCAGAGAAAAGTCTTTGAAGCCTTGATTTCTCTCTGGCATGCTACTTTTCTGTGACCCAGTTCACAAGGAAGGCTAAGACGAATTCAGTGCAAACGTTCAAATGTGTGGGGTCATACAGAGGAGATCAAGGTTAATTTGCTCTTCATCTGGCCCTACTGCTTCTTCACTGCTACAGGCGAAGCGATGGTTTTCTGAACCCAATCTCAGGATTTCTTTTGCTCCAATCTATGAGCTCTGACTAAGGATTGCTCTTGATTTACTGGTGTGCTTTGTCTGAAGCCGGCAAACCATGAACCTAGTTTGGATGAGACATTAAGCTAAACCATAGCTTCAATCAAAGCAGTGCAGCAACAGCAGCAGGACTTGTGGCTGGGAGCTCACATGCTCTTGCATTTGTGCTAAGTCATGGTTTAGCTTAGCATTACATGTTAACTAAGCTGGCGGGGGGAGCAATATTTATACAAGGGAAACATTTAAACCAGGGGTCAACAAACTTTTTCAGCAGGGGGCCAGTCCACTGTCCCTCAGACCTTGTGGGGGGCTGGACTATATTTTGAAAGAAAAAAAAGAACAAATTCCTATGTCCCACAAATAACCCAGAGATGCATTTTAAATAAAAGCACACTTTCTACTCATGTAAAAACACGCTGATGCCCGGACAATCCACGGGCCGGATTTAGAAGGCGATTGGGCCAGATCTGGCCACCGGGCCTTAGTTTGCCTGTCCATGATTTAAATGTAACATCCCTTGCCTACAGTTTGACATGATATAGTCCCAGGAAGCGACTAGCATGAGTTTGGCCAAACTGCGGGAGGCAGTGAAAGATAGGCGTGCCTGGTGTGCTCTGGTCCATGGGGTCACGAAGAGTCGGACACGACTGAACGACTGAACAACAACAACAAGTCCCAGCAAAGATGATTGTACCATGTAATTTCTATGTGGATGAGGGTTGATTTGTAGGTATTTATCTGTTATATGATTAGGAGGAAAAAATGGAATTTTGTGGGATATGTAATAATAATAATAATGATAATAATGATAATAATGATAATAATAATAATAATAATAATAATAATAATAATAATAATTTTATTATTTATACCCCACCCATCTGGCTGGGTTTCCACAGCCACCCTGGGTGGACTACAGTACACATAAAAACATAGTAAAACATCAAAAATTAAAAACTCCCTTAAACAGGGCTGCCTTCAGATATCTTCTAAAAGTCAGATAGTTGTTTTTTCCCTTGACATCTGGTGGGAGGGCGTTCCACAGGGCGGGTGCCTCTACCGAGAAGTCCCTTGGCCTGGTTCCCTGTAATTTCACTTCTTGCAGTGAGGGAACCGCCAGAAGCCCCATGGACCTCAGTGTCCCAGCTGAGCGATGGGGGTGGAGACGCTCCTTCAAGTATAATATAAACGTCTGGAAAGAAACTAACAAAACTTTGGCAATTCACTGTTTTTCAGTTAATTGTACTTTCAAGAGCCCTCTCTCCTTTTGTAGATGAACATGCTGGTCTAATATGCAAGTGTCAGGGTACACCACGGTGTTGCTCATGAGTAACGACAGAGTCCTCTTACATGAAAGATTACTTTATTGTGCATAACTATTTACAGTGCAGAGCTAGATAAAAACATGATTGCTCAGTCACTTGCAGAATCCGGAAGTGCCCCTCTCCTGTTTCCCGCCCAGCACCAAAGCCTCGGCACCCTGAAACGACATCTTTTGTGTCCCCTGCCCCCCCCAATGCTGTGCTGGCGCCAGAAGCTGCAACTCCCCCTCTGATCACCTCTGGCTGGCGTTGCTGGGTCTCTGCTCAGCATCCCTGACCCTTGGCTCCTCCTCCTCTTCCGCGGGAGAGAGCTCTATAGCGATGGGCTTTGAGAGGAGTCAGATGACAGCAGTGGCTGGGGCTCCCTGTACCTGAGCAAGACCTCCTCTCGAGGAGGTTCCCTACCCTGATCCTCCCCACTAGCAGGATCACTTTCCCCGCTCTCCCCACGAGGAGTACTCCCGCACGGGCTTTCCTCACGAGTAGGACCTCCCCCCGGGCTCTCCTTGCAAGGAGAATGCAAATCCCTGACAGCAAGAAAATAATTTTTCCTTGTGGAAATTTGGTGAACTGAAAAATCACTTTTTTTTTCATGTGCACTCCATTAGTGAATTGCTGATGCATTTGTTTTTTAATGTGACTTCTGTATCAACAAGATTATGTATTCAGGGTTGTTTTTTCTTTGGTGCCATAGACTGGATGTAAGTGAAGTACAGAGTGTCCATAAATTAGATTTCTCTGATTACATTTAGTTTTGGCTCAGTGAAACCTGGGGAATATTTCCAAGATTCAGGTTGCAACAGAAGCTTGTCTGTAGTCAAACATCCTTTCAATTATTTACTACACGGATAAAGAATATGATGGAGAGGCATAATATGAGCAATCCAATCCTCTGTAGGCTTCGCCAGTGCAGTCCCCTATTATGCTAGGGAATGGAGCTCCTGCTGGCAAACTGCTTTGATGATCAGATTGGGGCCTTGTTCACAAGTGTGATTACCAAAGAGAAATGCAAATCTTACAAGTTCAGTTCTAGCTAACGTAACATAAAGGACCAGAGCCTTAAATATGATCTAGGAAGTCTTCTGCTAAAATCTCACAAACCCATCCACCTCCATAAACACATATAGGCTGGATCTAGACACATTTCAGAAAAAAAGCGTTGTAAATGTCAAACGGCGTTTCCTCGCGCTGCTGTGGTTCGCCAGAAGCAGCTTAGTCATGCTGGCCACATGACCCGGAAGCTGTACGCCGGCTCCCTTGGCCAGTAAAGCGAGATGAGCGCCGCAACCCCAGAGTTGGACACGACTGGACCTAATGGTCAAGGATCCCTTTACAGTGCAAGGATACATGCTAGCACATTTGTGAAAGACGGGACTCCACAGCATATTTAATATAACGTATTTAAAATGCTTTTTTCTTTACTAATGAAGCTGAGTCCATGGATGTAATCTAGATCTCTATGAAAAAGGAACAAACAAAGGGTTGGGGATGGGAAAGGGACACAGAGGGTTGAGGTGGTTTTTGAGTTCTGTAAGTCAAAACCATCTACAGATGCTGCAGGAATGCCCTTCCATCACGATCTGACATGGCCACAGTGGACTCACTTTGTTGGAGTGCTAAGCCCAGTCTCCAGTTATACTCACCTCATATATTTGTAAATAAACTCAAGCATTACAGGAATGACTTACGTCTCCAGTTATCTCACTCACCAAAGGAAATCAAACCCAGGTAAGCGTTAACAGTATCCGCTTTCAACTTCAGCCAATCTCACGCTCGTTGCTTTCACTTCCTAATTCAGAATGTGCAATAATTTCTGCAGTGAAATGCAAACGTTTGGCTGTATGCCAAGCAGGATCACTCAGACTTCATAATCCCATATGTGCAACAAATTTTGAATCATTTTACAATTGCCCGACAGATGGGAAATATAAATTGTACCATAAGACAGCATTTCTTTGAAAGCAATGTGTGTGGGTTCTGGAAGCAGTGTTTGTGAGCCCATAAAGTGTGCTCCCACAACACATTTCATGCTTCTGGGAAGCATATTATGCAGGGCATATAAAGTCAGGTCTGGATTCACAGAAATTGGGGTTTTGAATTTGTGTTTCTCAAATACAAGACCCCCAGGTCTTTGGTCAAACTTACTTTATAATGGCGGAGGGTGGGATTTCAATAGCAGTTTGTCCTATATAATTTGAGGAGCATCTATCTTTTTTTTAAAAAAAAAAAAGCTACTGGCTACAGCAGGGGTAGGCAACCTAAGGCCCGTGGGCTGGATGCAGTCCAATCGTCATCTCAAGCTGGCCCGCGGACAGTTTTTACATGAGTAGAATGTGTCCTTTTATTTAGAATGCATCTCTGGGTTATTTGTGGGGCATGCCTGGTGTTTTTACATGAGTAGAATGTGTGCTATTATTTAAAATGCATCTCTGGGTTATTTGTGGGGCATAGGAATTAGTTCATCCCCCCCCAAAAAAAAAATATAGTCTGGCCCACCACATGGTCTGAAGGACGGTGGACCAATCCACAGCTGAAAAAGGTTGCTGACCCCTGGGCTACAGTGTTCAGCTAGCCACACAGTATGAACTAATTTCAGTCTAGATAAAGAAATCATTCAATATCACAAAAAATAATGTGCAGAGGACCTAGTTGTAATGGAGCATTCAGCAAATAATAACCAGCCCAGACCATAGATCAAGAATGCTTTATAAAGAAACCACAAATGCTATTATTTCTGTATAAAAAAATGAAAGCAGACAATAAATTAAAGTCTCTAATCAAAATCCCCAACCCTGACCCACACAACGTAGTTACGGTGAAGCAAAATAGCTTAAAAGACAGAAAGAGGTAAACCTAGAAGTTTAGTCAAAAATGAGTGGGAATGTTTGAACGAATACCTTAAAAAACAAGGATCAAAATCGACAATCTGGTTAAGTTTAGAGTGAAAGAAATTTGTGAAGAAAGGAAAGAAAGTAGGATGAGTTATTTTGAATTAAATTAAGAAAGATGAAAGATAGGAAAAAGATTTAAAACAGACGGAACGATGAATCTGAAGCAAAGTACTGTATGGAAGGTGGAAGTCACTGTATAGACTATTTGTATGGATTATTTGTGTAGAATTGTAGCAATGCAGGGAGGAATATAGGAAAGGAAAAAAGTTGAATAATGTGTAATTAGAATTAACTATTGTTTTTTGTTTCCTCTGCTTGTGTCTCTCTTGCATTGCTAGAAGCTACTTACGTGACTATACACTTAGTCTTACCCTTTTTTTCCCTTCTCTTTTTTCTTTATTTTTTTTCCTTTCTCCTTTTCAACTTTTTGTGGTTTCTATTTTTGTTGTTTTTGTTTTTGTTTGTTTGTTTGTTTGTTTTTTATCTTTTGTGGTTGTTGTTATTCCTTTGTATTTGTACCTACGAAAGGTTTTTAAATTTGTTGTGAAATTGTTAAATCTAAATAAAGTTTATTTAAAAAAAAAAAGAAAGAGCTACCCTCGCCCATTATATTTTATTAGTTATTCAACAAAGAACGTTCATTAATGTTCCTGTTCCTGCACATGACAATCTAAATGTTATTTACACCAATCAAAAAGGCATTAACAGGCAGGCCAAATGGTCAGCTTCCTTGCTTTTCATAAAGTGTTTTCCCGTGTATCACAAGGTGTGTCATCAAAGTCAACAGTCCCAAGATTCAGTACTTGGTGTGAGAAGTGGGGCGTGGTTTGGGTTCAGAATATGAAATCAAATCCCGCAGCATCTGCTCCCAGAGGCATGTCTGTCAAACTCATTGTTGGCTTTCCTTTGTTACGCGGGCACAAATGGCATTGGGCAGGGTCAGCATAATATGGGGGTGTCAGGGACTAGAGGAAGTTTGGGAATCAACCCCTCTTTCTCCTCTGCTTCCCTCAGAGGAGGGGGAGGGTGAGGAATCAGCCCCCTTCCCCTGTAGTTTCCAGAGAAGAGGGAGAAAACGACTGTGATATAGCAGGAAGCAGAGCTGCCAAGTTATGAGATCTTATGAGAAGGAGGGGGAGTTGGAGAACTGCCAGCAGAGACTTCCTTGGAGAGCATAATAGAAGTTCCACCACCACCCCATACTCATCGCTTACTCAGAATTCAAAGGGCTCAATGACATTTGACTCCTCAAGCCTCCCGTAGATCCACGGGCTGTTGCTGGGGAAGGAAGGAGAGGGGCTCAAAGTGAGCAACGTCACCATGGAGTTGAGACTGGATTGTTTGCCTTGCTCCACAATTACTGAATAAAAAACCACAAATACTAACTTTCTTGTTTATACTTTGATCCTTGATGCTACTGGGGAAGGAGAGAACCCCTCAAGCCTGACCGTGGGGGGGGGCATAAGGGACCTGAGGGGAGGATTGACCACAGCACCACCAAGCTTGGGTTGGGGTATCTGCCTGGTTGGCATCTACACCCAGGTCACCCAGTGAGACCTTGCTTGCTTGACTTGCACCACGGCAAACTTCAGCAATGGCTGACTCTCATGGAACAGGTATGGGGTGGTCCAAACCCAGCAGACCCATTCCATCAACATGGGGTTTGTGATGCTGAAGTGATCCTGGCCCCAATGCCATGCCAACCCTCGCTGCCGTCAATAAAGATTTGGCCTGATTTTGTCCCATCGCCATTGTACAGTCTGGTTATTTCCTGCTCTCATAGGTGTCAGGGATTGGACTCGTGAGGGTGAGATGGAGGAGGAGGAGTGGTGGAGATCACCCCACTCTTCTCCTGCAGCATTAGAAGGGGGAGGCAGCATTGAATTACAGCATGGCTTTGAGGAGTTTGAGGGTAGTCACAGCTCAGAGATAGACAAACAAAAGAGTTGAGCAATTTTAGAAGAAGGGGTGGTGGTGGACTGCAGCAGGGCATCCATGCTGTCACTGGAGAGTATTTCTGATCCCCCTTCTCCCAGAAAGCGATGTTTGTTAAGAGTGCTGGAACAATGGAATCAGAGACATTTGACCACGAGTGGCCACCGTAAGGGAAGGTGCTGTTGCTAGGAAGGAGGGAGGAAGAGCCCAGTTTGGAGCAACACCATGTTGAGGCTTGTTGCTTTCTTTTGTCTCTCGTTATTAGGATTGAATAAACCTTATTTGTTTTCTCTGCTCTTGCTGCAACCAGGGAAGGAATAGCTTTCCCAAAGCCTTGACAGAGCCTTGATGTCAGGAGCCCAGGCTGCCACCCAGATAACACAGCAAGCAAGTCGTAATTAGCTGGAAGATTTATTGCAAAACAAACAGTCAGTCTCCAACGCTCTATCGGAGCTTCTGTACCTTACAATTCAGTTGACCCTTCTGAGGAGTACTTCCTGGTTCTGCAAATATCCTGAACCTATGACCCTTACATCTCTGGGTTTGTTTCCTGTCTTCTAATACCTTTCCCATACGTCTACTTCTGGGGCTCAGGGGATTAATTGCCTCCTCTTCCAGTGAGGAAATGCTACCCCTCCTGCTTTCCAAGCCTGCTTGTGCTTCTTGAGCGATTTGGCATCTCTCCATCCCACTCTCTGCTAACGTCTTATCAACATTCCACTTGACAATAGGTGACATAATGCACATGTATGTTATTTTAATTAACTCGTGCATTCTTATGCATGCTCTGCCCTAGCACTTGCAGAGCTGTCCACATTTCTCAGCTAGAGAACTGCATCAAGCAATTTGGAAAAGTGTGAACTTGGAAGGACAGCTGTGTTGCAATTCATGTATTGTTTTAGAAGCTGTGACTTGGAGGATTCACATTCAAATTTGAACTGAATCGACCCCCCCCTGCCCCTGGCACCAATTTCTCGAATATGGAGAGCACTGACACAAAAGCTCTGTGTGCAATATTTTAGCTGTGGCTCCATTTCATGTGTTGAATAAAGCATTCCACATATATTGCATCTGACCAAACTATTACCTTCAGCCAATTCTCAAGGTCATGAAAGGTTATTGTCTACTGAGATTTTAGTACTTCTTATCTGGGGCTGGCAAGGCCTGCTGTCTCCTAGAACAATGCAGTAAATGCAAAGAACTGGTTACATAAAATGTCAGAATCTGCACTTGAAATTTGATTTTGCAAAGAGTTTCACAAAATGAGCTGTAACAAGCAATGAATCATCTGAAACCCTTCCATTAGAAAGGGAAAAAAATACTAATGGTGCATTAATGCAAAACTGATGAAAAATAAGCTAGTGGCTACAAACAAGAAGAAAAAAGATCAATGGACTACTGAACTGTTAATGAGGATGCAGAACAAAATAATTTATATAAATCAGTAACAGGCTTTTCCAGAAAGTTAGAAGCACATATGCAGCATGTACCTGTTCGGATGATTTAGATCAATAGATACAAGGCCAACTGGAATGAACTCAAAATGTTCAGAACCTACAAAGGTGGGGGACAGGATTATGACCACCTGCGATATGTACCAGGTGTGGTTGTCTTGACCTCAGGTTCTCCTAATGGCAGTGCATTGTTGAAAGCATAGCGCATAAACACAAAAGTTTAGCACATGGAATGATGAAATGAGCAATTCCCACTTGGAATCTGGGAACATTGATGCTTGGGTCACAATTATTTCTAACGGAATGTTACTGTTGAGCAACAGTCAATATCTTGGGACGTTCCAATTAGCACAAGTCTATCTCTTAAAGTTCTATTAAATTAATACAATTAAATGACTATATATCTGACCAGACTGGTATTCCTTGACGAACTAAATTACCGATCCCTGTTTCTCATTCTTGTGATAGATATATTAACTCTAATACCAGGTTAAGATATACCTCTTCCAGGTTTTGAAGGAGTATGATAATCTTTTGCCAAATCATTTTTATTAGCTTTTCCAATCATAAAAATCACATCATATATATATATGATATTTGCCAAATCATTTTTGAAGGAGTATGATAATCATACTTAGTGGTGAGGGGACGCAGGTGGCGCTGTGCTCTAAACCATGGAGCCTCTTGGGCTTGCCGATCAGAAGGTTGGCAGTTCAATTCCCCGCAATGGAGTGAGCTCCCATTGCTCTGTCCCAACTCCTGCCAACCTAGCAGTTCAAAAGCACGCCATTGCAAGCAGAGAAATAGGTAGAGCTGCGGTGGGAAGGTAAACAGTGTTTCTGTACGCTCTGGTTTCCGTCACGGTGTCCCGTTGCGCCAGAAGCGGTTTAGTCATGCTGGCCATATGACCCAGAAAGCTGTCTGTGGACAAACGTTGGCTCCCTTGGCCTGAAAGCAAGATGAGCAACACAACCCCACAGTCGCCTTTGACTTCACTTAACAGTCCAGGGTCCCTTACCTTACCTTTTACTTAGTAGTGTTTTTCTGATGTGTGTGTGTGTTGGGATGTGTGTCTTGTTTTCTTGGGAAAGCTGATGGTTGTTGTTACTTTATGTGTATGTTAAGTTGCCAAAAGACATTCTGTATCCATTAGGTGACAAATAAATCAAATAAACCATTTTGCTACCTGAGGCAAAGGACACATTCCAGCTGCAGAAGCCAACTGGGCTCATGGTTGAAGGAAAATGGCTACCTTAGCAGCCGCCAGGAAAACTGTGGGGTTCACGAGGAAAGGTATGGGTGGGGGACCAGAGCTACTACCTCCTCTCAACCTGTGGCCTGGGGTGATTGCCTCACTCTGTCACAGGGCCAACCCTGTGTATCTAGAAAATTAGGAAGAAAATAATATTCTGCATTTTACTGCTCATGCCAACCTTATTTTAAATTAACTGAAAATTCTACTTTTCAAAAGTTATAATATAACTTCTTTATAAAAAATAAAATAAAAGCACGACTAATAAAAAACATTGCCGTGCAGTTCAAAGTGTACAATATAACTGGCTTAACAGTCTTCACAAATAATAATAATAAGCTTCAAGCCACCTATAAACATCCAGCTTGGAGGGTTTCTATTCCTGAGACAAACAAATTAATGCCTAGGTCACTCACAATATATGTCCCAGGTGAGGTGTGCACTTTATTAAAATAAATAAATAAATTGAAGTAGTATTAGAAACCAGCACAAAGCTGACAAATAGGCCCCATGTTTCTTCAAGTCTCACAACAAATTGTTCATAAGAACAGACTGTTTTCATGCTTAGAATATTGAAAATGGCTAGATAGAGAGGAACTATGCATCACCTCTGCAAAGGCATGCTTCTTAATCTGTGTTTTGCATTTTCTAACAACAACAACAACAACATCTTCCAACAAAAGATAAAAATACATTAAAACACCAGTCATTAAAAACTTCCCTAAACAGGGCTGCCTTCAGATGTCTTCTAAATGTTAGGTAGTTGTTTATCTCTTTGACATCTGATGAAAGGTGTTCCACCGGGGGGCGGGCACCACTACCGAGAAAGCCCTCTGCCTGGTTCCCTGTAACTTCGCTTCTTGCAGTGAGGGAAGCACCAGAAGGCCCTTAGAGCTGGACCTCAGAGTCCGGGTTGAACGCTGAGGATGGAGATGCTCCTTCAGGTATACTGGGCCAAGGCCATCTAGTGCTTTAAAGGTCAGCACCAACATTTTCAGTTGTGCTCTGAAATGTACTGGGAGGCAATGTAGGTCTTTCAAGACCAGTGTTATGTGGTCTCGGCAGCCGCTCCCAGTCACCAGTCTAGCTGCCGCATTCTGGATTAGTTGTAGTTTCCTGGTCACCTTCAAAGGTAGCCCCAAATGCAGGGGAGAACTGGCAGGCAGGAGAGGAGAAAGAGCTTAATTCCTGTCTTACCTGGGACTAAACCCTCCCACCCACTCCTGCCAAAATTAACCACTTCACTGTGCTCTTTTGTCTCCAGTCCGGCTTCCTTCTATCCTTGAAGCCTGGCATTGGGTAAATTTGCATGGGGGGGAGGAGTGGAGGCAAGGAAAGTGAAGCAACCATTCCCACCACTGATTTTCCTTCACAGATGCCCTCTCCCTCATGTTAAACATCCAAATAAACATGAGGCCATTGCGATTGCCTTGTTTCATTTCACCCGTGAAGCAGTTCACTTGTTCAAAATGAATGGATGGAGCAATTGGTTTAAAATAATCTACAGGACCCTGGATGTTCTGAACTGAGAGAAATACAAGGGCCTAAAACATGCTTCCCGGGATTAATAGGCCACATTGTATACCTAGAATTAAATCCTTGGGGAAAGATTGTTTCTAACATAATCCTTAATACAGCCGTTAAGTGGGAGGCTGTTTTTATGGTGCAGCTGGGTATTTTCAGTAGTAAGAACCGAAATTGTGTTAAGATTTGTATCTGGGCATATTATAAGTCCACACTTCTGAACACTGTAACAATACTCTTGCTTCTTTTGCTAGGCACACATCTAGAAACTAAGAAATGGAAAATAAGAGGTGTGGCGCTGTGGGTTAAACCACAGAGGCTAGGGCTTGCTGATCAGAAGGTTGGCGGTTTGAATCCTTGCAAGGGGGTGAGCTCCCGTTGCTAGGTCCCAGCTCCTGCCCACCTAGCAGTTCAAAAGCATGTCAAAGTGCAAGTAGATAAATAGGTACCACTCTGGCAGCAAGGTAAACGGTGTTTCCGTGTGCTGCTCTGGTTCGCCAGAAGCGGCTTTGTCATGTGGCCACATGACCCGGAAGCTGTACGCCTGCTCCCTCGGCCAGTAACACGAGATGAGCGCCGCAACCCAGAGTCGGACACGACTGGACCTAATGGTCAGGGGTCCCTTTACCTTTAAACAGTAAGCAGATTCCTTCTTGAAGTATATCAGAGAAGGAATTGTAACCTTAGATGTAAGGCTTACCATATAGATAAAAATGCTAGTCCATTTTGAACATTCGGGGTGGGGAAAATGAGTGTACTTATTGGGAAGCACATTAAAACAAAACATATTTATACACTAATCTCCATGTAGAAATCTTAGATTCAGACCTAGTAATATATTTATTTATTTTGGTTGGGTTTTTTTTTTTTTTTTTTTTTACTTAACGTTTATATCCCTTATGCCTTTCTATTTCATCTGACCATTTTCTGATATGAAACTTCAATTAATTTTTTTTAAAGTGGGTGGGAAACATTGGCTAAAATTAACACTTCCAGCAGTCAATCTTGCCATAGAACATTATCTGCTGAAGACTGGGGTTTATAGAGACCTAAGGGATGAACAGATTTCTTCACTCTTAAAAGATGAGCATTCGTCTAACTCCACTAGGAAGCCATCTAATGTTGTGCAGGAAGGATAAATTATAAAGGTTAAAACAAAGTCTAGTGCTAATTTTGTGCACCTGGCAAGCATTTTCAGCCAGCAATTAAAATCTGAGTGTATGTTATTGCACTCCTATGGATTGTTATATACATATATATATCCATATACACTTGAATATCAGCTGTCTGCTTTACCACAGAAAAGCTGAATCACCTGTGTTAATAGAAGGGGGGGGAGAATGCTTAAATATAGTTTGAAGAAGTACCTTACACATAGTTGTACTGACAGATTATACTTTCTTTGGAGAACCCGGCCCCCTGCATGGGCAAACAACTTAGTTTTAACAAGTTAAGTGTTTAAGTGAAGTATTACGGCCATCATGCGAAACAACGCCTGGTTTATGGCATTGAAGCACACAATTCCCTGTGGTGGACTGAGGCCTATATGTTTTATTACTTAGATTTGCATGCTGCTACACCACTACTTCTACCAGTAGCAGACAGCATGGTGGGACAGTGGCACTCATGTGATCTGAGAGCTGAGTTGCCACTGCTTAGCAGAAAGGAGCAGGACAGAGGTGGTGGGGATGCTGACGCAGTGCAAATGTGCCAACAGGACCACTGAAATGGCTCCCTTGGTGTGTTTGCACAGCGCTGACCTCTCTGCTGCCTTGCTCTTCCCTCCCCTGTCTGGTTGCTACAGACTACTGTTACTGCTTCTGCGACCCTTAAGAAGTGCATAGCTCTGTTTGAACACCCACCATGAATTCTTTCCGGGACCATTAGCTTTGCATTTCAGCCAAGGAGGTACTGAGCCTGGGAGACAATGGCTTGCCTAAGCCAAGACGTAGAATTAGAGACTTTTGGGCTCGGAGGATGCAACTAGATACAGTAGGAGAGATCAGCAGCTGGGATCTCCGGAGTTTTTCTTCCTTTTCAAAAGTCACGGTGGTCACACAGTGTGTGCGAAAGCAATTGAGATCACTGTATGGCGGAAGGTTGGGAAATAACTCTGCTCACTTGTATTTTCCCAATTGTCTCTCCAGATATTTGCATCATGGGGTTGTGGGAAGCATAGAGAACACTAAAAACAGAATATAACTTCAAACATTGAAAACTTCCCTAAGCAGGGCTGCCTCAGGTGTCTTCTAAAAGTCAGATAGTTGTTTATTTCCTTGACATCTGGTGGGAGGGGCGTTCCATAGGGTGGGCACCACTACCAAGAAGGCCCTCTGCCTAGTGCCCTGTAACTGCACTCTTTCAGTGAGGGAACCTCCAGAAGGCCCTCAGAGCTGGACCGGGCTGAACGATGGGAGTGGAGACACTCCTTCAGGTATACTGGGCCGAGGCCGTTTAGGGCTTTAAAAGGTCAGCACCAACGCTTTGAATTGTGCTTGGAAACATACTGGGTCCTGTGCCAGCTATTTATTTAAGAAAGAAAGAAAGAAAGAAGGGAGGGAGGGAGGGAGGGAAGGAAGGAAGGAAGGAAGGAAGGAAGGAAGGAAGGAAGGAAGGAAGGAAGGAAGGAAGGGAAGGATATTCCACATCATGTAAAACTTTGAGAAATTGCCTGTGTTCTATAAATAATATCAGCTGTCTCAAGTGCATGAATGAATGAATGAATGAATGAATGAATGACGACAAACAACAAACAAACAAACAAACAAACAAACAAACAATCCAAGTAGTGAATAGACAAGCAAGCAATGGCGGAGTATTCTGCCTAGTAAGGGTAGACTCTTCCTTCAATTACCCAGCAGAACAACATATTGCTGGATTCTGAGGCATCCGCAGCTGACAACCCCAACCCGAATGTTACTGCAGAGCGGATATTCCATCTTTTATTGCCTGCAGGCAGTGGCTTAAACTCAGTTCTCTGACAGGGAAAGGTCTGTGATTTGGGCTCTGCCTTACGTATCAGGTCATCCCGTGTTAATAACTTCGTATCCGTGCACAGGAGAATGAGGCGCCTCTACTGGGCGAGTGTGTTTTGCATTCTCCCTACTATTGCAAGAGCTGCACTAATATTACTAGCGCAGTGGAGCACTTCAGTATAGCCTGCAGCATTTCCCTTCAGCCAGAACCAGACCCTTAATATTTTCAACGCAGTCTTGTCTGAAGTTGTAAGAACTGGGCTGCATTTCTATGCAAGTTAGTGGGACATAAACATCATAGCTGGGGTCCCCAACACTGTGTCTGTGGGGACCATGGTGGCTCAGACACTTTACTTGGCACCTGCCAATGACCCCTGTCAACATCCCATTTTTTTAAAAATCTTAAATTGATGGTGAAGGGTTGTTTTATTTTGGTTGTTTTGGTGGGAGGATACCTGCTTCTTTCTTTTTTATTATTTTTGAAAACTGTTTGTAGGTGTTTTTCCACACCTTATTTTAAAAGCTCAGTGGGTGGGGAAATTTGCTGGGGCATCTTCATTGCTTCCATCCAGTCCTGAACTTCACACCTTGCTCTTTAACTCCTGAGCTGTGGCTCTTAAGCCCTGTGCCTGCTGATAAGCTTGTACTGAGACTTGTCTGCATAAGTATCTATTTCTGGCTCACAAGGGCCTCTGCTTGCATGTTTTGCGGTGGGTGGGAGCAAGGACATGGGCATCATCTCTCCTAGCCACACTGATATGCATGCCTGCCATACTATTTGCCAGCCATGTGCTTGGCAGAAGTGTGTAGGGACCTTACGTCCATAGAGATATTCAGGCACTGGACTTCACCATGCAAGTGGAGAACTTTGATTGGTCCAGGATTCCAGATGTGGAGGAGCCATAGGTATGAGTGTCTTTGCATGCATGTGGGGGCCCTTCACATTCCTGCCAAATGTGCAGAGAGCTGGTACATCAGCAGTTTGGTTGTGTCTGCATCTGCATGTCAAGCTGCCGCTTCCATACCACAACAACTAGTGCCCTACTGAAAGCTGTCAGCCCTCAGGCTGATCTATTGTATTTTCAGCATTCAAAAACCAATAGCAATGCTTTTATTCGTCTGGCTTTAACCGTTGCAAGTGAATAGCCTCTTACTAAGCCGTCCACATCTAATGCTGCAGGCACAGATCTGTCCCTACACTCCCAGTTCTTGAGTGCGACGTGGACGCCCGCCAGGAGGCCTGCAATTTGCTTAGGGTCTCCGCTGATGTGATCGTGTTGACTGGTCATGTCAGCATGTCAGTCACAAATCATCTTCCGCTCTGCAAGTCAACAAAGTGTAACCTGATGGATGGCAGAGTGACAAGAACAGATTCACGCTGGCTGCACATTTTTCTCCTCTCCAACTCGAGCTAGGGAAAGAAGCGTGTCAGGGGCGGCAGCGGATGGCTGGCATTTCTCAATCCATAAAGAATCTGGGGTTTTCAAAGTTATTCATACTGGGTTTTTGCCAATTAATCATAACAAGATTTGCAGGAGATTGTGATTTTCTGTGTGGAAAGGAAAGTATTTGCATCCACACTCCACAAATACTTGCATACGTTCATACCATTCTGTTGGATCAGTCAGAGGAAACACCACACACACATTTGACAATTCCTGCTTGAGGTCACCGGTCTCTTTAATTTCAATCACCATCTTGCATTGAACAGTCAAATATGTTCAACTTGGATATAATAAAAAGAAATGGATATGGGAAACAAGAATTGGAATTCTGATAGGCTGACCTCAGATCCACAAGGGGTCTTTTAATATTTTAATAGCTGTGCAGCAGGAGGTACTCAGTGCATTCCCACTGCCAACCATTAACTGGGATCCGCTAACCTGGTTGAATGATTGCAGCCATCTTTTTGCACACACCACTTTATTTCTCCTAGCCTTTGTCTTTCCTTGTTCACATTTGGGAATAAACTTTATGGCTTGAGTTCCAGCATATTGATTTTGAGGAAGGGTCCATAACAGGTCCTAGGTACAAACTAAGCAAAGGTATTCAACTAGTTTTTGCTCAGAGTAGGTCCACTGAAATTAATGGACCTAACTTAGTAATGCTCACTAGTTTCAACAGGTCTACTTGAGTTGAATACCACTCTTAAGCACATGGTGTCTTAAAATTCTCCACCCTACATGTGGGCAGCGAAACTGTGCGGATCGTTTCACTAAATTTCACCAGGGGTAGGAGATATTCTCCAACACTTTCTGAGTGGGATAAGTAGGTTATTATTCACAGTGACATTATTACAGTTTCTGTGGTGGAGAATATTTGGGGCAAGTCTCCCCCCCCCCCCGTTTTCTTTTTCTAGGGGATGTGACATTTTCCTAGAAAAACCTTTTAAGAAAGTTTAGCTCAACTCAAGTTCAAACCCAGGAATTTCTCCTAAGATTATTCAGGTATCCAGTTACAGGTAGGTATCCAGACAGATAACCCCCCTTGCCTGGTGGTGCCTTCAAAACAACTACCTATTGGGGTGGACATTAGTTGTCTGACTGATCCCATAAAAGGATCCTATAACAGACAGATAAACAGACAGACAGGCATTTGGTGGTGGGCTACTAATTGGGAGGGGCAGAGTCAGGAGAAGGGGACTCCCCATTTTATGAGCAGAACTGCCTTCCATTTGTACTGGGGGCTCTTTGCATCCAAGACATCCCACCTTTACGCAAGGTGATAATTTGGTGGTATTACAAGGTTGATACAGCGATAAATAAATACCGCCTCCCAGGATCAGCTATGTAGAGATGGAAACTGCTGATTATGTGTCTGGCACATCTCCCTTACAATGCAAGATTACTCCAGATGCTACACTGGGTAATGCTCTGGCCATTTCAAATGTAGCAAGTAATATGCTTCACTCCTGCTTCCTTTGGGACTTCATGGCAGAATAAAGATCTCTCTGGAAGATTGCTTTATTCAGATTTCCCTTCCCTCAATTTGATCACAACATTTCCAGTGACTGTAAGGTGTTGTTTTTTAAGGGTTTTTTTTTTTTGCTAGCCTGAATCACTTGTTATCCCCATTGCTTTTAAATCTTTGAAATGTCTTTAGACAGTCATGCCTTCCCTTAGTTAAGCCAGAGAGCATTGCTTAAAAGAGAAGATAGAACTGTTTAGCTCTTCCTTTGTCTACCTCCTGACATCACTTTAGTCTCACTAATGATTCAGCTTCTGCCAGCATCTATACAAGCCGGCATTTCACACCAAGCCTTCGGGGAGCTGGGTGAGAGGATGTTCAGCTGACGTCTGAATTTACACTGGGATGTGAACATCCATACTCCTGGCACTGCGGAGTATGCAAATTTCATCAAGATTTCTTCCCACTCCTTCCCATTGACTCACCATTTAACTCTTGGGCACAGCCCTACATTATGTTCCCTATCCGACCTTACATCACAATTAGATGATCTATTCATTGCACACCTTCTTCACCACAACTGTACGTCATTCACACACCCCATGCATATTTTAAATTCAGTGCTAGCATTAGACATTTTTGCACTTGAAGGGAAATGCCACAGAGACACCCTCTGCTCTGGACTATCAGTGGCTATCAGTGGCTGGCAGCCATGACGTCTATGCTATCTCTCCACAGTCAGAGACCATATGCTTCTAAATACCAGTTGCTGGAAGCTGCAGGAGGGAAGAGTGCTCTTGCACTCAACTCCTGCTAGCAGGCTTCCTATAAATAGGGTTGACATATCTGTAAAACTTCATCCGCAAGCAGTGTCCGGGCGGAAATCGCCAAAACGTCAGGGAAAATCCGAATGTATGACATCCGATGTCAGTAGTGTCGTTTTTGCCAGTCTCCCTCAGAAATAGCTCAAAAACGTCCACTTCCTTTGTGATTTTGACAAAAACTAAAAGAAGCTCAACAACTTTGCCAAAAAAGCTCCAGAACTTTTCTGTCCGGATTTTCACTTTTAGAAATATGGCAACCCTGCCCATAAGCATCTGGTTAGCCACCATGAGAACAGGGTGCTAGACTAGATGGGCTATTGGCCTGATGCATCAGTCTCTTATGTAATTATGACTGGAGCTCATTTTTTAAAATGTTACAGATATTAACAGCAAGAAAATGGCACTCTCGTCACCACTTCCACCTTGGAATCTACTGACACTAACCAACTGGAAGCCCTGTGAGGACCACCTGTAAGAGATAGGCACACCGAGCCTGGAGAAGAGACATAACAGTCTTCAAATATTTGAAGGGATTTCACATACAGAACAAGCATATAAGGGAAAGTTCTAGGTTAGAACTCATCTCCCTGACATCAAATGTTCTATCTGCAAAAAGTTTGAAAAAAATATTTGTGTATGGAGGAACAGCTAAAACACTTAGCAGGTATCACTGTGAATTGCATTTTGATGACTTTGATAATTTCCTTTACAGAATTGGTGATAAGGGAAACAAATTTATGGAGGAAAGGGATGTTTAATCCAGAAAATAATGATTACATCAATACACCAAGTGGCTGTTTTACTGTATTGGGACAAACGAAAATCAATCTCCCTCAGTCTTTATGGCAATAAAAAATCTTCTTCCCAAGGTAAACTGCAAAGGAAAAAGTTGCTTATACTCTTTATTGCTTTTATGTCCTTTTATTGCTCCTTTACGATGTGCAAAATGGATTCCAGGTTAACAGAAAAGTGGATAGACTCCCCATTTTCTAACCCCTTCTCATCTTAGTTTTGTATAGCAAAGTCAACACATTTTAGTTTGCCATAAGTGCAGGCTCTGCCTTTAAGGACCATGGGGAAACCTAAGCGTTATATGGGAAACTGCAGGGACCTTTTACAAACCTGTAGCATTCCAGTCATTGTGGGCATAACTCTCCAACACATTTTAAGTGAAGCAGGATCCATACAGGGAGCAGCAAAAGGCACAATAGGTGAAAACTTGTCTAGTGAAAATTTCACCAACCACTGGAGATTATTCTGCCATACCTGAGCAGAAGGCAAACAGTGAATGGGGTAGTTACAGGTGGGTAGCCGTGTTGGTCTGCCATAGTCGAAACAAAATAGAAAATTCTTTCCAGTAGCACCTTAGAGACCAACTGAGTTTGTTCTTGGTATGAGCTTTCGTGTGCATGCATCCGAAGAAGTGTGCATGCACACGAAAGCTCATACCAAGAACAAACTCAGTTGGTCTCTAAGGTGCTACTGGAAAGAATTTTCCAGTGAATGGGGTAGGTCTACAATCACATATCCTCCAGCATTTCTCTGATGAAAATAGGGACACCCTATTCCTTAAAAATTCTTTCCTCCTCCTCCTCCTTCCTCTTCCTCTTCTGCTTCTTCTGCTTCTTCTTGCCTGCTCACCTGACTGGGTTTCCCCAGCCACTCTGGGTGGCTTTCAACATATATTAAAATATAATCAAGCATTAAATATTGGGGGGGGGGGAAACTTCCCTATACAAGGCTGCCTTCAAATGTCTTCTAAATGTTGTATAGTTACTTATTTCCTTGCCTCAGGGGTGGCATAACTCCATACCTTCCAACATTTATCTGATGAAGATAGGGATGTCTTCAGGAAAAGCAGGACATTCTGGGATCAAATCAGAAAACAGGGCCAGCTTCTGTAAATCTGGGACTGTCCCTGGAAAATAGGGACACTTGGAGGGTCTGCAACCACACTGCCAACTTGTTTTGACCGAGGCCCAATTTCCTCTAAGTAGTCCTGATTTGGCTCAGGATCTAGGCACCATCCTTCTCTGCTGCACAGCCCTAGTTCCAAGGTCCAGTTGCTGAGGAATCCCAAGCTGGGAAAGGTTTAAAGGCACTCTGAAGCTAAGAGGTGGGGGGAAATGGGTGAGCAGCCCAGGCTGTGCAGTGGCTTCCAATAACTGGCGTAACCTACAGTTTGTAACAAAGCAAATTGCTACAACAGGAGGAGGGAAACTGTAGCTCTTTGTATTTTTCTGGACTACAACTCCCATCATCCCTCACTATTGGTCGTGCTATCTGGAGCGCATGGGAATTAGAGTCTTACCACATCTGGAGGGCCACAAGTTTCCCATTCCTGTGCTAGAGGCCAATATACCATCTGGTCTACCCACCTCTTCTTGTCATCTTCCTGAGTTCCTGGGACCAATGGTCCCTTTTCTGCTTCCTGTCTCAACACCAAGAAACAGTATATTGGCAAGGAGGATGGTCCTCCCTTTTGTCCCATCTAATGTTTCTACAAATGGGGCAGCATTTGTCCTATATAGTAGAATCTACAAACCTTTCAACAAATGACACCAGAGACCCTGAGTTTAACCATGGCTTGCTATGAGAAAGCTTTTCTAGGCACCATCAAAGGAAATGTACAAAGTATGTATGTGATGATTTTAAAGTCTCTTATAAAAGGTTTTCTGTTTTTTTTTGTGTGTGAATTTTCCCACAGTACTGAAACATTGCAATTCTCTTCTGAATTGATGTGTGTGTGCATAACAACAAGCATTCAGCTCTAGCTTTTATATGGGTTTCAAAAAGTATTTAATCCACAGCACCTTGACCAGGATGATTTATGAGCCCTTGCAGTGTGGAACAACTTGGAGAGAAAACTAACTCTTACAGCCTCAAATGGCAGTCTTGTCCATCCTCATTTGGCACTCTTTGTGCTAGTCTGCTTGCACCCTGTGCACAAAATTACTACTAATAACACACACCTGGGGCTGATCTCAGGTACCTTTCCAAAGAGTACCATAGTATTTGCAAATAAGGTGGTAGAATATTAGGTTTGGGGGTGTCAACTCAGGACCAGTATGTACTCTTGTCTCTAATCTCTCTACCTGTGTGACATTTTGAAGATCAAGCTCTGATCCAGAGCAGCTAATAATCACTTTGACTTTTCACTGAAGAGCCGACAATGCTTTGGACCAATAGCAAGCCAACTACAGTTGATTTCAAAATGATCACAGTCCACCAAGCTCAGACCTTACTGACATCTCACTTTGGTTCTTTTCCCTTTCTTCCATGCTCACAGCATGAGGACTTTTGCTCCACTGCCAGACCCACGGCTTCCACAATATGGTGTCTTCCATAGTTCCAGTTACAGGTGGGTAGCCGTGTTGGTCTGCCATAGTCGAAACAAAATAGGAAATTCTTTCCAGTAGCACCTTAGAGACCAACTGAGTTTGTTCTTGGTATGAGCTTTTCTTCCTTGTTTTAAAGTTTTATTTGTAGTTTTAGCATGCAGTTTTAGAGCAGCCATTCTTATTACACGTGTTGCAAAAGCATATCGCTTACACACATTTTAGAAACAAGCAAAATATAGGGCGAATGAAATCTATCGAAAGGAAATGCTTCTTTGCTGGCAGAATTCATACCAAAACTCCATAGGAGCAATGAACAGATCTGTATTAACTCTCATATGCATTAATACCAACAATTCCGTATGAAATATTCCACATGTTTGAGAAAGCAATTGCCCATATATAATCACTGCTCCCTCAAACACACTATACTGCCAATGTGGCATAACATTTCTAAAAAAAAGGAAATCTGATGTGAGTTTGCAACAGTTTGAGACCAGAGACTTAAGACAGTGGTGCCCAAGAGTGCCATGGAAGAAGGATTTATATTTGAAACACATAGGGCTCAGGAGATGTACCTCCCTGCCTCTGGAGGTCTCTTCCCATCATATGAGCCCAGTATTGATGATGTAGTCATATACATAATCATGGTAACATTGCTTTCTGTTTGTTTGTGCAATATTATTATTATTATTATTATTATTATTATTATTATTATTATTATCATCATCATCATCATCATCATCATCATCAATAAGCATGGTAGTACATTGGTAATGCAGAGGTTTCAGCTAAAATGGCATTTAGGAGCACTTGGTCACAGGTCAAAGTGAACTAATGGATCAATAATGGGAACAGAAAACAGGATGTTCTCTTATCTCTACTATTGATTCCTCCTGCTCCTCAGTATAACTTTTCAGCTGCCTTACCCTGCCCAGTGCTGCCTCCATATCAAACCATATTTCATTTCTTCCTCCCCTGTAATCTGTTGACTCCAGCCTTCTCACCAATGCGACCCATAAATGACAGGCATTCTTGAGGCCAAACATTTTAATGGTCACACAGAGGAACTAAGGAGTCTCTGCTGTGTCAAGATAAAGCCAACAAGACAAATGGGTAGAAAAATCAGTGGTGGCGTTAGAAGATAGAAGAGGCAGGCCTGGACCTGAGGGATGAAGAAGGAATGGAAACTAAGCAACACTGTAGAAAAGAAAGTCTGCACAGCCCCCCCCCCAAAAATAATAATATTCAAATTCTAATTAACAAAGCATCTTCAGTTATTTGATGGAAGTGTAAAATACCATGTTAAAGTACAACAGTTGTTACCGGTACTCCTTGTTAGGAGAAAAGGCTGGTATTTCCTCTTTTTTGTTCCTCATGTACACCACACAGAAGAACCAAAATAGCTTTAAAAATGGTGCAAGCATTATTTTAAGGCGCTGCTGCATTGCTGCCACCAATGAACATTTAATTGTAGCCTGGAAACTGGTTTAAAATTTCCCTGGAATGCCCTGGAGTAATGTTGCATTGGGTATTCTAGGACACTGTGGGGAATTATAAATAGGAGGTGGCTTCTAAGTGTGAACTACTAATAGGGGGAGCCCAATGCCTTACATCAAAGAGGGGCACCCTAGGGGGTCCCCATTGGGTAGTGGTATGTTCCTAGCCCATGTCTGGACCCCGGACATAATCCACACCCCTGGATCCCTTTAACAGATACCATTAATGAGGAGGGGCAGGCGGAGGCTACAACCTCCCTTCCATCCAACAAAGGCTTACTCAATGCGTAACCTCACAAAACTGTGATGATTGCTACGAGGTAGGCAAAAAACCCAATGGCTGGAGCCAATTTGCCAAGTGGAAAAATTCCTGGCCCAGTCCCATAATAATGGCGGCCAATAATAGTCCATTGCAAGGTTATATTGTAGCGAAGATAAAAAAAAGAGGGTGGGAGATCTGGCAAAGGGCGAGAGAGGTTTAATTTTACCACAGACACGCCCTCCAACTGGCGCTGATTGGTCGGTGGGGCCCACCCTCCTGTTCGGGGTCCTGTCCAGCGCCAATGGTGGACCAAGCCCAGCAAGGAGGGTGCCATCTCAGGGCCCTCAACCGGATCACAGCGGTTCCTGAGGCCTGGCCACAATGCCAACCACCTAAAAAAGGTAAGCGGACTTATTACCATATAATTAGCACCCTGCTCAAAATCCCATGAGGTGGAAACTGCAGCTGGAAAATCCTGAAGTTAGCTCACAGAAGCTAGCAATGCTCCCCACTGCTAATTTTAAAGAAACAAATGTAAAGCTCACTTACTCTAGGAGAGCTTCGCTAGTTCAGTTATGGAGGACTTCAATTTGTTGCAGGTCTTCTTACTTTCCCCTGAACTGAAGTAGCCTTGCTGCAGAAATTTCAACTCAAGCAAAGTTCAAAACCTACCGGTACTTCAAGTAATGTCTGTGGAATTTTCAGGAGGGACAAAAAAATTATATAGGCTAGTAAAAAAATAATAAAGTAGGTACCCCTATTTTTTCCATAGTGCTGACCAATTGCCTTTTAAAATAGATTGTTGTTTTATGGCTGTAGTTTTTATCGTGTTGTTTTAACAGATTTTTTTAAAGGCAGGTTGAACAACACAAAAGAGGGGCTGAGGGATTAAAATATATATATATTTGGTTAATCTGTTGGGCTGGCTAATTAAAGCTTGCAGCTCTAGTAAGAAATATATGAGTTTCCATTTTTCAGCACACTTGCCGTTCCATTATTTTGTGGCTCCTGCTTTGCTATTTCAAAAAGGGAATTACCCTCAACATGATTCAGATGATTTCTCTATTTCTTGCTTGATATCTACTTAGGTGATGGTGCATTGTGGGAAAAGCGTTTATTTTTCTTGTGGCTGTACAAGGGATGTTGAAAACAGAGAAGAATGTAAAAGTGATTCAGTACAATGGCAGGTTTCCTATATCCATCACATGCCCCCGATGGCACTCGTGTATTTTCCTTGCTATCTGTGGTTCAAAGATGTAGGACTTCCACTGCAAAATCCTGAAGGTATGAAAGGAAGGAAAGAAGGAAGGAAAGAAGGAAGGAAGGAAGGAAGGAAGGATCACTACAATGTGGAATTAGCAAGAAAGACTGAGGCGATCAGGGGCCACAGCACGCAAAAATTTCAAAAGGACTGGAAAATATATAGTGAATATGTGAAAAAGCAATGCCCACATATAACTGCTTGGACTTGTTTTAATTAACTTCTGCAAATTGATATCTGATTAGAAAAAGACAAATTGAAGGAATTACAAAATAATTAATAAGAAGACAAATGGAAACAGGTTACTAAGGCTGATATCAGACCCAAATAGAGGACAAAGGAAGTCCAAAAAGAAAATGGATACGAATATTTGGTTACATATATCGCCTATTTTTGAGATATATGTTTAGTTTCATCCTTCCCCCCTTATTTTTCTTCCTTTTTTGTTACTTTATTTGTTACTTGTTTGTATGTCATATATGTTTGTCAGCATATGAATAAATAAAAATTTAAAAAGAAAGAAAGTATCACTACACTGAACTTTTAAGATTATCACTGCAGATAACTTTGTCAATGTTTCCACTCTGACATATACTCAGAACACAAATCTGAAGATAGCAGAGAGTGAGTATATGTCCTAGTCAGTTTGCTGTCTTCTGTTGATTTGTCAAAATAGACTGATCTTCCCTAACTGTACCCTGTTTTGTCTGTGCACATGCTGATTTCTGTTTAGTTTGAAATATTCAGCAGCTCTTGGTTTCTCTGTTCCAGGGTAATTTACCCTCTGCGTACCTCATTGGTTTTCGATTCCCGCTGCTGAGAGTATTTACCAAGATTCTAGCTGCCACCACATTTCTCCTAAAATCTACCTGCAGCTATGATTTCCCGTGGGTGACTGATCTTTGCACTTCCCACTTTGCTGTTGCTTTCATGCCCTGCTTGACAGCTTGAAACAGAAATGGACTTTCGGTCCTTCTCAGAAATATATATGAACCATTGGTCAGATCCAGCAGGTTTCTTATATTCTTCTCCAATAGTTTGCTCAGATAGCACTTATTGAAACCACACTGTCAGAAGTGTGAACAGATGTCTGAACACTCCACCACTCTTTTAAAAGACATGGGTGTCTAGGCCCAAGGAAGAAAAGAAAGCCCAAACTTTTGTCCACTCTAAGGTGGTATTCTACGAATTTGCACTCTGAGTAGATGCATTGAAACTAATGGTCTTAAATTTAGTCCTGGCCAACCTGAGCTCATTGATTTCAATGGATCTATTCTATGAACTACTCAGACAGCCCCCTCAGGCACCTTCTACATGGTTCAGAGCATTATGACAGATGTTTGGAGACAGCAAAACGGTCAGAAGCAGCATTCTGAAAAGGCTTCCTGCAGCACCTTTCCGCACCTTCAGCTTTCCAGGTACTTTACAGATTAATTCATCTAAAGGAAGCATTCAGATGAATGAATTTCTTTCATGAAAAGTTCCACAGTCAAACTGTAGAAATCACATTTTTAAAAACCCAACAAAAGCAAAGAAAATGGCGCAAGGTTAATCAGCTATATGCTAATATTTCATTGTGAAGAAAAGCCCAAGAAACTTTCAGCATTAATTAAAATGAGACTTAACGTGTCAGCTAGGTTAATTAACATGAATTTAAATGCATACAGCCACACTGATCAGCTCTGTCTATCAGAAAGCAGCTATCAGGTAGGTATACAGCCACTAACTGATACAGGTATTTGAAATCTCTTCCTTTATCTCTGGGTTCTAGGATGCATGTATTTCAAAATACTTATCTGCAAAAGCAGATATCCCGTTTGTGTAATGCAGATTCAAATCACTGCTGCACCTTGTGTCTTTCTTATTATCTGCAGTCAGCTTAATTGCACATCATATTTCTCATTCAGAAGCACAGTCCTCTCTCTATGTAGTATAATGTAGATATGAATCACTGTTGTGTAGGGCGCATGCAATTAGCTTAATTGTGCATCCTTTCATCAGTTCTATTCCAAGCTACAGGCACATGTTTCCATTCCCCTAACTTTCCCTTTGTTGTTGCTGATTTAGACATTATATAGCATTCAATAGTGGAAAGTTATCCCATGCCATACCACAGGCAAGAAGGTGGGAATTATGCGGAGGCAGAAATGTAATTTCTAACTCCATCAACTACTGTAGTAAATTGTGTCTATTAAACAGACACAATTCCCCTTGAGTGCATGACTTCTATAAACTCAGTTACGTTAGTATTTATTTGTAATGGATGTGCAATGGGAACCCACTCGCTGGAAGCAACCTAGACAAAATTCCCTCAGAAGTGAATCTATTGATGGGAAATCTCCTGTAATTTCCCCTCCAACATGAAGCAGAACTGGAAGGAGGTGGGCAAAAATGACAAACCCCTACAGCCAGGGTATGATCCCACAATTCCTGGGAATGAGATAATGCACAACTGGGGTGAGAACAGCAATAGTCAATGAATATTGGACCTGCAACAAAATGATGTAACAGATCCTCTTAACTGGAGTGTTGATGTTTGGAATTTCCTCTACTCCTTCCCTCTCCCAGTGTTTTGTGTTTTCCTTTTCCAAATGCTAATCTGCATTCCATAACTACTGCACATGCTCAATTATCACGTTTTCCTGTAGCTTGGAAGGGTGCACTCTTGGTTATTTTTCGATAAAAGGTTTTCTCTCCCTTTCTGCAAAATGTGAGGGTTGCCCAAAGATGCTAACACTTTCTTCTTGTTTCTCAGAACCATAGTTTCGTATCACCACACACTACCTGTGTTTGCTATTAGGAGTGCAAGTGTATGGTAAACACCCCCCAAGGAGCAGACAAGAAATCAATTATCTGAGATGAGTACCACCTGTTCCATAGGTGCCTATTAAGCTGTAAAAAGGAGGCCTTGGACCCCTGGACGGTTAAGTCCAGCCAAAGGCAAGTATGGAGTGCGGCACTCATCTCACTTTTCAGGCCGAGAGAAAAGGCATTTGTCTACAGACAGCTTTCTGGGTCACGTGGCCAACATGACTAAACCACTTCGGCGCAACGGGACACTGTAACGAGTGCCAGAGGGCACGAAACGCCATTTACCTTCCCGCCACAGTGGTATCTATTTATCTACTTGCACTGGCGTGCTTTCGAACTCTAGGTTGGCAGGAGCTGGGACAGAGCAACGGAACTTACCTTGGGGTCACAGGATTCAACACTAAATAGAGACCTGGGGTTGGGGTCCTGCTGCCGCTTATTCATTCTCAAAGAATACCAGTTGCTAGCCAAGGGACATACATTAATGATGAACATATGGCCGTGCGACCCCACCTCAAACCCCACTCAGATTCTCAAAAGTATTTTCCTTTTGAAAGAACCAGGACTTCATTTTCATGGGGGGTGGGAGGGATTTTATTTTTTCCCTAGAGGGGGCTACTGTGCCAATTGCTGGGAACTGCAGCTGGCAGGAAGCTGTGGAGGTTTCCTACTGGCCACACTTCCTTGGTTGCAAAAGGCCTTGTATTTTAAGAGATGCTGTCAGCGGAATTCCTGATCTGGACCTTCTGCAGAGTAGAAATTAATTTGCTCCTCACCACAAGAATGAGTTTCAAAGCTTCACTGGAAACAGATTTAAAACAGTTACAAAATAAACATTACAAGATGCAAAGTAACACATTGCTCTTAAACAACATACACTGCAATCTGGCCTTCACTTTATTCTAAGGACTGTTCAACAAATTTCCTTTTTCTGGTGTGTGTGTGTGTGTGTGTGTGTGTGTGTGTGTGAGAGAGAGAGAGAGAGAGAGAGAGAGAGAGAGAGAGAGAGAGATCCTAAGCAACTTTCTCGTTCATCATTCTGGAGTTTAGCCGCTCCATTGCTGACAAAGGCAGGTTTCATCTCCTGCTATGAGAGCTTTGTAGCTTGGGTTTCTGGGAGAGTCATCAATTAACCTGAAATGGAAACATCCATTCTTTTCTGCTGCATTTGCCAGAAGTGAAACCTCCCTCGCTTACAGGTAGGTAGCCGTGTTGGTCTGCCATAATCAAAACAAAATAAAAACTGACTGAAAGAGAATTTTGGGCCTAGCCTTGTTTAAAAAGTTTTCCCCCACCCATCAGAAAAGATATTTGTGTTAAATGGAATGTAAGGTACTTCATGGGGTATTTTGTAGTGGTGTGGAGCAGGGGCATAGCAGGGGCAGGGGAACAGCTGCCCCCCCATGAAGTAAATAAATAAAAATACCTAACTAAAAGTAGAAATAATCAGAATATTTGAAATTGAAATGTTCGCTGAGGTCACTTGGACGATGTTGTGGCACATTCTAGCGATGCAGCTGTCAACCGGACTGAGCGATGGTCGTGGCTTCCACAAACTGACCAATCGCATTGCATGTAGCTTAGTTCTGCCCCCCCCCCCAGCATAAATCCTGGCTATGCCCATGGTATGGAGTACTGCTTGGGAGCCAGGAAACTGTCCATGAGCACCAATTGTTTTTTGTACACAAGCAATACATGGAAATCTGCGCAGGCAGGGCTGGTTTGCTGGGACCAAAAGGACTGTATTATACCACTCTCTTTTTCAGCCCACATCTCGAAATGTGCAAGGAAGACAAAGTTGTTGCTACTTGTCTGCATAGTGACACCTTGACAGGATCCAGAGAAAACATTTTTACTTCAGCACCTAATGGATTTGCCTCTTGAGCAAAGCCACTCAAAGAGAAATACGCCAGAAATAGAAAAAGCCATTCATTACGGTGCGTGGCTCATTGTGATATGCATTGCGTTGGACTGTGATAAGTGAGATTTAGCATAGTGGTTAGAAGTGTCAGAGAAAGAGAACATTTTCCCCTTGGCAGATTTGTTTAGCTTGCTGAATTCAGGGCTCATTTAAGTTCTGATATCAGATAAAATGCCACAGGAGAACATTTCATTTCTCACTCAGCCTGATAAAGAGTGGATTTTCTTCTTCTTCTTCTTCTTTCTTCTTCTTCTTCTTCTTCTTCTTCTTCTTCTTTCTTCTTCTTCTTCTTCTTCTTCTAGATATTTAAACATTGTTGAATATGGCAACTATGTCCACATGGAAATAACTGTCATTTCAATTATTACTAGAAAGAACATAAATCAAAGGGATTTTGTAAAACCTGGGTGTGCGGGGGAGAGCTACAAAGGGGCTGAATGATTGAGATTGTGCTTCTGAAAATAGGGTTCATCTTTCAGGTCACTGCTGATGTACACATTTCAGTCAGAGCTCTGATTCTGCAGCTCTGAAACTGGCAGCTCATTCAAGCAACCTGGAATGTTGGCATGTAGGAGAGACAAACTACATTGCATTTGTGGTGTTCCAATTGATTGCCATGCCCAGAGCTTGCTAATGCCTCCATTGATTTTACCTCTATGTGGGAGACACCCTAGCAGAGCTGAAATGCTTCTGTTGTGCCTGATAGTAACATGGCAAGTATAGTATCCCCACGTGCCTGACCATAAACTTTTGTTTTATTTTAAAGGAAATGAGAACAACAGGTGACTGCATCCCCGTGAGCTCATCTTGTTTGGCATAGGGATCATATGGTATAACAGACCCTCCAAGTGTCCTTGTTTTCCAGGGAGAGCCCCGAATTTACAGAAGCTGCCCTGCGTTCTGATTTGATCCTGGAATGTCCCGCTTTTCCACAGGACATCCCTATTTTCATCAAAGAAATGTTGGAGGGTATGGAGTTATGTGACCCTGGAGCCAAGGTGATAAGTAACTATCCAACCTTTAGAAGACACCTGAAGGCAGCCCTGTGCAGGGAAGTTTTTTATATTTAATGTTTATTATGTTTTTATATGTTGGAAGCTGCCCAGAGTGGCTGGGGCAACCTAGTTAGATGCGCAGGGTATAAATAACTCAACTAATTTTATTTTGGCTTTAAGCAGAGACATCACCTTGCCGACAAAGGTCCGTATAGTTAAAGCTATGGCTTTCCCAGTAATAATGTATGGAAGTGAGAGCTGGACCATAAAGGAGGCTGATCGCCGAAGAATTGATGCTTTTGAATTATGGTGCTGGAGGAGACTCTTGAGAGTCCCATGGACTGCAAAAAGATCAAACATATCCATCCTTTAAGAAATCAGCCCTGAGTGCTGACTGGAAGGACAGATCCTGAAGTTGAGGGTCCAGTACTTTGGCCACCTCATGAGAAGAGAAGACTCCCTGGAAAAGACCCTGGTGTTGGGAAAGATGGAGGGTACAAGGAGAAGGGGATGGCAGAGGATGAGATGGTTGGACAGTGTTCTCGAAGCTACCAACTTGAGTTTGACCAAATTGCGGGAGGCAGTGGAAGACAGGAGTTCCTGGCATGCTCTGGTCCATGGGGTCACGAAGAGTCGGACACGACTGAATGACTGAACAACAACAAAGCCCATATATATAACAACCAAAAACAAAACAGAACAGCACAGTCTGGTTTACAGTTACTAACAATAAAATAGATGTAAAAATACTCAGCTGAATAGAATATAATAAAAGTTAAATTAAAATTTCAAACTGTGTATAACAATCCATTGCATTTCTTAAGTGTCAGGACTGAGGTCAGAAATTTTGCCATATGTAGGGTTACAATCGGGTCTGTATCTTGCAACAGAAGAGCAAGGTAAGTCTCTTCCAAATACCCTGGTAATTTTTGAATTAATGGGAGTAATAAAGTCTTTCGGGCATCAGAATACAAGGGGCAGACAAACACTATGTGACACAAAGATTCAATCGAACGGTTATCACAGGCATATAAGACTGAAACTTGGCCCCTAGAAAATCTCTGAAAAAGAACATTTGAAGGGAAGACATTAAACTGTGCTTTAATAGAAGCGAAACTATGACTAGCAATAGAAAGAGTTGATAGGTAGGCTGGTACTTGTCGTGGGGGGTACAATGCCCAGAGATGGGTATAAATAATAAAATGATGATGATGATGATGGAATAGGACATCCCTATTTTCATCAGTGATATGTTGCAGGGTATGGTATAAGCCAGTAGTCAGCAAACTTTTTCAACAGGGGGCCAGTCCACTGTCCCCCAGACCTTGTGGGGGGCTGGACTATATTTTGAAAAAATAATAATGAACGAATTCCTATGCCCCACAAATAACCCAGAGATGCATTTTAAATAAAAGAGCACATTCTACTCATGTAAAAACACGCTGATTCCCGGAACGTCCGTGGGCCGGATTTAGAAGGTGATTGGGCTGGATCTGGGCCCCGGGCCTTAGTTTGCCTTCCCATGGTTTAAGCACTAGTTCTTGCAATTAATATCTTGATGGACTTTGTTGAGTGCAATATGTCTGGGTGGAAATTCACAGAGAAATCTCTACACACAAACAAAGGAAATGAAAAAAGGTGTGCCCAAGCTGCTCACAGCTTTTGCAAATGTTTCTGCCAATTCTATTAAAAAAAGACCTCTCCTCTTCAATGACTTTATTTTGGGGGTGGGGTGGAAGAGCAAGAATAAACTCATTGCAAAAACTCATTTAGATTGAGACTTGTAGACTTCTGAAACTCTTTGAGTAAAACATTTATTTATTTGCAAAGGTCTGTGATTTTTTTCTAGCCTAAGTATTTTCACGAGGAACATTTCTTTAAAGGTGGATGAGGGAAGCTGCTAATTTAACCAAGTTTTAATGTGCTTGGTGCAATATTGCCTCTTAAAATCTGTGTGACACTGAAAATTCTGACTATGTTATTAGGTCAGAGTTGCTAGATTTTGCTTATACAGCAATTTTTAAAGACAAAATTAAGACATGGGTGCTTAGGCAAAGACGCCAGAGAAATTCCATGCAATTGTTGTAGCATTGTGCATTTAATTGCCACTGAATTTCAGCCAGTTGAAATAAAAATCCATGGTAAATTTGGGGAGACTTGCTCAGGGCAAAACTTCTTCATGAAATGTGACAGCAGCAAAACAGCCATGTCAATAAAAGTAACAATATTTCTTAGAGCAGATTCTACAAATCTAATTCCAGTTTGTAGTTAAGAAGGGGGTCCTTCATGATAGTCCCAATCTCTTTCTTTTAAAGAAAATATCTTAGAACCAAAGATGGGAAGCTGCTATCTATCGCCAGTAATGTTGGTTGATAGTGAGAGGTACTATTTCTTTAAATGTACTTTTAGCATGCTTCCAGTTTCCTGGATGACTCTCATTCTGCTAAGATGAAGGCACACTGGCTGTGGTGTTCCTGTGTGTTTCTTGGGAGTTGCTCCATAGTCATATGAAACAAGCTACATTCCTTAATGCCAGGATTGACTGTACCTGCAGGGCAGGGAAGGAACCTAGTTTTCTGGGAAGCAACCTCTCTGAATAATATACCCCATTTGATGCAATAAAGTATCAGAGACACTTTCGTGGATACAAATTTTTGATCAGTTTCACTGATCAAACACAGCGCTATCCTAGCCTCAGTGTGCCTAAACTAGGGGTCATTAAAACAAATGAGGATACACTTTCCGCCTTAAAATCTGATATATTAAAATGAACAACGTTCTGTGAAATGATGAAATAGCCAAGAGGAAATGGCGATACAAGTACAGATGGGTTACCATTAATTTTTTTGTACCAATCAGCCCCCATAAACCGACTCCTCTGAAGGGGCCTTTAACAGTAATGCCCATTTCTGCGGGAGAGACTGTCATTGCAATTACATACAGAAGCGTGACAAGCTGCCAAATGGCTATAACTCACAAAGAACTGCCTACATAACTTTTGACTCAGATCATTAAAAGATAGCTCTGCAGCTCACATACAGGGATAAATTCTTACAGAGGAAGAAAGCATCATGTTAATCAGAAAAAAATAATCTATGTGGAAGATTGTTACTTTTTTTGGGGGGGGGGGGAATCAGACCATACTCAGGGATCTTTATTTTTAATGGTAGGAAAGGAGAGAGGAAAGAAAGGAAATTTGATTGGATCAAGTCAGTGAACTAAAACTGAACAGGCCAGAAGCTCATTTTTCGAAATCTTGGTACATCTTCTCTCTCTTTAACTCATGTTTTTGAATCCTATGGACTAAGAAATGTGTCTGACAAACGGAAGTCTCCAGAAAGCTCTTGGAGGAGTTGGGCCCATTGACAATGATGATATGCATAGTTCTCAATGTGGCAGTAAACTTAAATCTGCGATGTGCTGCTTTAGTTGGTGTATGACCGAATGCTCATTCACAGCAGTAAAATAAACTAAAAACCCCTCCATCGAGACAATTAGATATCAGGCAGTTATCTAAATGTTTGCCATTCTTCCTAACATTTAGTTATCTTACTTGTATGGACAGGAGCCTTCCCTATAGTCTGAAGGCATGCAACCGAGGTAACAACCTTAACATTTCAGTGAGATTCAAGCTGCATAATTTGTACTTCCACAGAAACACAGGATTGTAGAGTTGGAAGGGTCCACAAGGTGTCGGGTTGGCCAGGGGCAAGGACGATCCCCCAGGCATAACGCAGGAACGTTTCCAGCGCGTCTCCCCCATCAGCAATGAGCGTGCAACTCTCCAGGGAATTTTGACAGCCTTTCCCGACGTTGTATTATGACCCGTGCCTTGGAGACATTGGGCACATATTCAGATATCATGCAGAGTAAAGTGCAGACGGACTGAGGCTGAGGTGTGTGCTAAAAACTACTTTTTTTTACTAAGCATAAGGCAGAAGAAAAGAAAACATATCTCCTCTCGCTGAGAGAGTTCCGAAGAAGAGGAAAAACAACAAACGGAAACAGTGTACAGTAAACATCCGCTCCCGTGATTGTAACAATCAGTGCTTGGAATATATAAAGACAGCCATGTGACTGCACAGTGAGAGGAATAGAAAACCTAACACGAGGATCATCTAGTCCAACCCCCTGCAGTGCAGAACATGGAGCTTGAACCCATGACCCTCAGATTAAGAGTCTCATGCTCTAGCAGCTGAGCTATATCTTCTCTAGAACAGTACTGGTGTAACACGTCATGGAAAGAAGGCCGAGCGAAGCTTTCCCCGAGCATTCTGCTCCTGGAAGGACACAATATCCTTGCTGTACATTGTTACATCTCCCCTGAAAAACAGTATTTAAGTAACTTAAATAAATAAGTTAAATAATAAAGCAGACAGCTCCTTCCAGGTGTAGAAACTGAACAATTGTGCAGAGCTCCTACATCCAGCAGTTAGAATTTGGTTGCCTCTGGGAGAGGCAGCCCAACCACAAATATTTACAGGCAATATACACTAGTGGCCAAAATTGTGGCAACCTTTTGGAAAAAGTGTGTTTCCGAGGTTTGACGGCTCATAACACCACTTTTTTTGGAGTAATACCATGAAATTATATATCAACGGAAATATAATAATTTAATGAAGAATGTAATGCAACAAAGCTTGTTCAATTATCTGTATTCCATCAAACGTTATAGCCAAATACCCAGAAAAAAGGAAGCACAATTTGCTTAGGTTGATATGCTCTCTAAACACTTGTGCTAACTGGCTACACTGAAATGAAGGAAAGCTACTGCATATTTCCACTGATATATAATTTTATGGTATTACTCCAAAAAAGTGGTGTTATGAACCACCAAACCTCAGAAATACACCTTTGAGAGCCAGTGTGGTGTAGTGGTTAAGAGTGGTAGACTCGTAATCTGGGGAACCGGGTTCGCGTCTCCGCTCCTCCACATGCAGCTGCTGGGTGACCTTGGGCTAGTCACACTTCTTTGAAGTCTCTCAGCTCCACTCACCTCACAGAGTGTTTGTTGTGGGGGAGGAAGGGAATGGAGATTGTTAGCCGCTTTGAGACTCCTTCGGGTAGTGAAAAGCGGGGTATCAAATCCAAACTCTTCTTCTTCTTCTTTCCCAAAAGGTTTCCACAATTTTGGTCACTAGTGTATGTGGGAGCTGTAAATGGAGACACTGCAATATAATTAGCAGCTTACAAAAGATGGGGGCACACTGTAATCATGCTCATTATATTGGCTTTGTGAGAATTAATGCCCACATGATGGTAACAATTCATACAAAAAGCCCTTTTACCTGAAGCTGCCCAATGGCTTCCTACCTTGGAAAATAATCTCCAAATGGTTCCCGATATATAAACTAGGCTATTGTCTCCAGGCAATTGAGAAGATGGGATGTTTGTGTGATGAAGGGAATGAAAGTGTGTGCATTGCACCAATATCCTCAAACACTTGTCTGCCTTCTACAAAATATTATGGATGCTAAAAAAAAAAAAAAACAACTCAGGAAACTGAATCAAGCCCAACAGTGCAAGACGTTTTTTGAGCAACTAAAGGTAAAGGTAAAGGGACCCCTGACCATCAGGTCCAGTCGTGTCCGACTCTGGGGTTGCTGCGCTCATCTCGCTTTACTGGCCGAGGGAGCCGGCGTTTGTCCGCAGACAGCTTCCGGGTCATGTGGCCAGCATGACAAAGCCGCTTCTGGCGAACCAGAGCAGCGCACGGAAACGCCGTTTACCTTCCCGCTGGAGCGGTCCCTATTTATCTACTTGCAATTCATGCTTTCGAACTGCTAGGTTGGCAGGAGCTGGGACTGAGCAACGGGAGCTCACCCCGTCGCAGGGATTCGAACCGCCGACCTTCTGATCAGCAAGCCCTAGACTCTGTGGTTTAACCCACAGCGCCACCTGGGTCCCTGAGCAACTAAAGAGGAAAGTCCAAATGGCATCTTGTGGCCAACACTGCAAAGGCATAAGCCTACCAAGAAATTAAAGAGCTGGCTATTTCTTGCCCATTACAAAGCACTTCCATGAGATAAAGTGATATGTCTCAGGGTGGCAGTCTGCACACCTGAAAAAAGAAGGGAGAAATCAATTACTTTTCTGTGGGCACGGAGCGAATATTGCGTAGAGACTGGCAAGCACAGGGAAAGATTGTCAATATATTGATCGATAGCTGAACCTCAGAGAAAGCTAACATAAAACTAGTGGAATGGTCACTATTTAAGTGGTAACTTTTATTACCATGAGCGGGGGGGAAACAACTTGTGTGGGCAAATTGATATTGAACTCATTGATCTGAAGGTCCCTTTTCTAAGAAGCGTAAAGGCATTAAAGTCAGACAGGGAGCAGAAAAGGGTATTAGATACTGATTGAGAAAAGAACACCTTCTGAGTTTCTGTGTCAAGAAAGGAGAAAAGAAATGAAGGCCTAGCGATGGTAAGGTAGCACAGTGTGCTGGCCTCAAGGGCTACTCGAGAGGCGAGGTCCAAGTCCGGTCCATGGTCCGTAGGCTAACCGTAGAGACAGCTGGACGTAGCCGGAGCTGGAAGCAGGGCAGGGAGTCAGGCAGGAACCAGAACAGGTACGCAGGCAGGGAACCAGGGCAGGTCAGGAACTCAGGCAGAGAAGCAAGGCAGGAACACTAGCAGGATCCAGCAACCAACAATGTTGCTCCCACAACCTGGGGCAGGGTCTGGCCAGCTTTTATCTGTCCCGAGGCACAAGGCGGCTCCGATCCTCCGGTGACTTACCTCTCCTTCTGGCCTGGAGGCGAGCACTCCTCCTGCAGGAACTTAGTTCCCTTCGCTTCTCTGCCCTGAGCCTCTGTAGCTCAGGAGAGGATGGTGGGTTACTGGACCCAGGGGCTGCCTCAGCTTCCTCTGATGGGGCGGAGAGTGGAGCACCAGCAGGCAATGGGTCCTCCATCCCATCAGGAGCCAGAGCAGACTCCGCTGATGCCTGCACCTGAGGATCCAGCACAGGTGAGGACCCTTCAGACTTGAGCCCTAGCCCTGGCTCAGACGGTTCTGGAGGCGGGGAATATTGTGCAGACTGGGGTATCTCAGGTTCAGCACCCGAGTCCGAATCCCAGGCCATCACACACAGGTTCCAGGTCCCTCTCGCCTATGCTGTGAGCAGGTTCTACGTAGGGAACCAGTTAGCTGTGACAGGACTTCCTCTGGCTCACTCCTGGGCCTGCCTTCCATGCTTGGCATTGCCACCATCAAATTCCCTACCTGCCCACCCTGGTTCATTGTGTGGTAGTTTTCTATAAGCAAATATATAGGGAAGGAAATTTGCCTGCGTTTTTATTTGGGCTCCACACTAGGCTCGCCTGGATGCATAAGAGAGGCATATATGAGAGTGAGGGTGAGAGTGTGTACAAAGGTAAAATTATTTTGTCCTGCCTACTTCTGCTCCTGTCCCTGCTCACCACTGTCACATGGCCCCCCAGAATGTTGCTTAGAGGGCAATATGGCCCTCAGGCTGAAAATTTTTCCTCATCCCCACCATGACCTTTAGGCGCCAGGTGAAATCGTTCCTCTTCAAACAGGCCTTGCTGCTTCTCGAGGCCTTGGAGGTGCTTTCTGCGGCCTTCCGAGACCTTGGAACCTGATGTCATGACGTCACATTATGACATGAATTCATGACGTCATGCATGCTGGACACCCATAACCTGGGGCCCAATTTGGCTCCCCTGCCCCTGTCATCCGATGCCCCTTTAAATGTGCTGTGGGATGGGTGGTTATGGGTTTGTTTTCGTTCTCACTTTTATTATGTATTTTGTGTGTGTTTTTTATATTGTAATTTTATGCTGTGAGTTACCCTGAAATCTACGGATGAAAGGCGGTATACAATTTTAATAAATAACAATAATTACTATCAGTGCTCTTTTTCTAGAAAAAGAGGGGCCAGAACTCACCACGAACAACTCCTTTGTTCTCTTATAATGGCAATGGCGCGTACCTGAGAGGTTCCGGAACTGAGTTCTGGGGATTTCCGGCTGGAAAAAGTCCTGATTATTATAATAATTAATCACAACTTCTTGTGTGCACTAAAGGCATTGGGATGCAATCACAGAGGGGTAAGTGGGGGAAGCCACCTCACTTCCCACTGGGGGCAGGGGTCCTTCAAGGCTTTGGCCCCAGTTCAAAGGGCTGGGATGACCATTATACTCCCAGTCTG
This sequence comes from Lacerta agilis, assembly GCF_009819535.1. Classification (NCBI taxonomy): domain Eukaryota; kingdom Metazoa; phylum Chordata; class Lepidosauria; order Squamata; family Lacertidae; genus Lacerta; species Lacerta agilis. Next base: position 12,261,810 of record NC_046318.1, on the reverse strand, counting down.
CATACTAGGACCATCCCATTGGTTTTCAGCGGCACTATAGTGGGCCTGAAATGAATGTTTCCCCAACATTCAGGCTGGCTTGGTGGCATGCCAAGCACCATGAGCTGCACCCAATAGAAGTTTTGCTCATCTACATTTTGTGTGTGGTTACTTGCTCTCCCTCCATGGCACCGTAGACACAAGTCACGCTGCTTTTTGCAGGACAGTTTTCATTACCTTGTTTCTTGCTACTCGCCTTCCCACAAAATCCAGATTCTTGTTGATTCTGTTGGCGGTCCACCTGCTGTTTCTGCAGCTCCACTTGTACAAACCACTGCATACAGAGAACTAAACATCCCTAAGGGGTAAGATTCAGATAGATTTCCTGCCAATACAAACCTAAGCTAAATCTGCAACTCCTGCAAAAATTGGGTGGGGGGCACAATATATGACAAACTCTCACACGATGACTGCAGCATCGAGTGGGGACTTGCATGTGTGAATAAATAAGCCATCACAGACATAACTTTGATATTACTCCACATCACTTTAAAGACAATGCTATATAATGGAGCCATTTCATGCATTCAAGAAATGGACACACATCCATGAACCATGTTTGAGTCTGCCCAGTGGAAGGCTATGGAGAAAAATAACTGGATGTAATTGTCTTATAGTGCACTCTGAAGCACTTTTCTTAACTTGAACTTTGAGAGAAGCAAAAATAAAAAAAATAAAAAAAATCCTTCCAGTAGCACCTTAAAGGTAAAGGGTAAAGGGACCCCTGGCCATTAGGTCCAGTCACGGATGACTCTTGGGTTGCAGAGCTCATCCCAATTTATTGGCCAAGGGAACCGGCGTACAACTTCCGGGTCTTGTGGCCAGCATGACTAAGCCGCTTCTGGCGAACCAGAGCAACACATGGAAACACAGTAGGACCTTAGAGACCAACTAAGTTTGTTCTTGGTATGAGCTTTCGTGTGCATGCGCACTTCTTCAGATACACTGAAACAGAAGCCACCAGACCCTTATATATAATGAGAGGGTGGGGAGGGGTATTACTCAGAAGGGTGGTGGGAATGGGTGATTGGCTGATAGGTGTGGAAAACTTGTTGATGACTGTTAACGACTGCAATTGGTCTTACAGGAAAAAGCAAGGGGTGAGATGGCTAAAAAATAGCTTTATCGTGTATAATGAGATAAGAATCCAATGTCTCTATTCGGACCAGGTCTCACCATGGTTTTAAGTTTGGTAATAAGTTGCAATTCAGCAACTTCTCTTTCCAGTCTATTTCTGAAATTCCTTTGTAATAAGACAGCTACTTTGAGATCTTGTATAGAATGTCCTGGGAGATTGAAGTGTTCTCCTACTGGTTTCTCTGTCTTGTGATTCCTGGTGTCAGATTTATGTCCATTTATTCTTTGGCGTAGGGTTTGGCCTGTTTGAGAGAAGCAGTAAGAGCAACCAAGCTTCTCATCACCCAAGAAAGGGGAATTAGCACAAAACAACCAAATGCAAAGTCAAACTATGTCATAAACAAATCACGTGTATTTACTTTAATGCATTCCAATCCCCTGGCATAATTGGGTAGCTGCTTTTGTTTCTCCTGATTTCCATATGTTTTAACGGCCATTGTCTTTTGTGATTAAGGGCAAAGTAGCCTACAGAGAATGTGATAACGAACAACTTTAGAATCCGGTGCGGTAGGAGGAGAACAAGATTACAGTTTTAAGAGGTGTAAACAAAAAAGAGTGCATTATCTTCATTTCCCAGGACTCCTTGTAGCTTTTTCTGTTTGATGGGCTACTCAGGAGCTGCACTCCAGGACTACTGAATGACTATAATCTTCATCAACTGGTCTGTGTCAAAAATGATTACAGAGGCGTTTTGATGAAGCCCTTTGGCAGTTTGGATGTTACATATAGGAAGTGGTACTTTCAGCATGGCTTAAAATATACCCACTTGTCACCAGGAAACTTAACACTTCCTGATGCTGATTATCAGTTGTTTAAGTCATTTTCTTCAGTGTCAGTCACATGAGCGAAAGGCATTCAGGGCAGAGCTGCCACAAATTTTCAAGGGCAAATTTGGAGGTTCAGGCTCAGAAGAAACATCTGAAGGATTTGGAGGGAAGGTTGATAAGATTACCAACATTTCCTAGGAAAGTTACAGGTGGGTAGCCGTGTTGGTCTGCCATAGTCGAAACAAAATAGAAAATTCTTTCCAGTAGCACCTTAGAGACCAACTGAGTTTGTTCTTCGTATGAGCTTTCGTGTGCATGCACACTTCTTCAGATACCTTAGGAAAGTTCTCCATACCCCTCTACCTGAGAACCACCCATCCACCCACCCACACACACACACAATGAAGGTTAAAACAAAATAAAAAATAAAAAATTAATTCCTTCCAGTAGCACCTAAGAGACCAACTAAGTTTGTTCTTGGTATGAGCTTTCGTCTGCATGCACACATCTTCAGATACACTGAAACAGAAGTCACCAGACCCTTATATATAGTGAGTGAGTGGGGAGGGGTATTACTCAGAAGGGTGTTGGGAATGGGTGATTGGCTGATAGGTGTGGAAAACCCACATAATTTTTATTTATTTTTTTATTTTTTTGTTTTGACTATGGCAGACCAACACGGCTACCTACCTGTAACTGGAACCAATGAAGGTTGTTAGTTATGCTGTCTCTTGGCTTTGCTCTGCCTCCCAGCAGCTTAGGAAGTGCTTCTGCAGGAAGTCTAGTCTAGCACAGAAAGTTTCCGCACAGAAGGAAAAATTGGTAGGGCACACAGAGATCCATGGATTTTCCCAGAATTGCAGTTTAAGATTAAGTTAAAGGATCCTCCTTGAAAGAGACATATAAGGAATTTTGAAAGGAGCAGAAACAGAATGTTAGCAGAATTACTTAGGGCTGGTCCTACCATGGAGCATAGTGAGATAACACCTTGAAACTATTCAGGGGAGGGAACTTACTCTTTTGGCAAGGCTTTCCTCCACTTTTTTGCAAAAATCCTCTTGAAAGCCATCAGCTACAGGGGTGAAACAGCAGCAGCAGAACAACTCTGGCTCCTTCTACTACCATTCTTTCATGGTCAAAACTCCATATTTTTGGAAAAGCAATTTAAAAAGAATAAAAGGGAGAAAGATAAGAACCGCCGTTTCCAACATTGAAGGCCCCTCCCCTCTTCCTCAAAATTGTTTTGGGGGCTTTTCACCCAGGGGTCAAACTGAAACCCCCATCCCAGTGTAAACAAAATTTGCCCCTGCAATTCTTCCTGACAACATTCCTGCTTCTCAACTTAAACATTCCTGAAGTGACAATGAACCTCTATTAAACACCAAATTTGCAGAAACATAAAGCCCACAGTAAAAGTGTCAGGTTTAGATAAAACATCTTAAAAGCCATTTAAAAAAAAAATCAAAAGGAGCCTACAAGAAGGTGTGAAGACAGCGGTAAGATATTAAGGCAAATGGGTTCCTTAGCAGATGGGTTGATTTAGAAAGGATTCCCTAGGGGGAGATAATTTGACAACCACGGCTTAACAATCAGGTTGACCGTAAGCGAGGAAAAAGCAGAAAGTGTAAATATGATACAAATTAGAGCCCTAAAAACTGGTAAATGGTTTGTTTGTTTTTTAAGCTACTCATAAATATCTTGTTTTGATGCCCTGAAAATGTTCCCCCCTGCTAAATTTTGTATTCTTTATATCCCCCCCCCACCTTCCATACTGTTGGGTAAGTCTTCCTCTCTAAATCAATGAAACTTGATGGATATATGTTTTCCAAGCTGTGACAGGTCTAGACTCTCAATCTCATCCAGCAGATTCCCACTTCTCCTCTCTGTCGAGATGCTTTGTCTTCTTTGCTTTCACGATAACTTGCAAATGCTGCAGGTAGCCACCCCTGGCTTTTCATTTGGCTGACAGCAGATTGATCTACACCGCTTCAAAACCAGTCACGGCAACCTAATTGGCATTATATGCTACAGTTTCGCAAATCCTGGAAGAACCACAACCAAGGAAGGAAGAGAAGCTGTTCACTGAGAAACATTCAGCCACCAGCAATCTTCTTTTTCCTTCACTGGCAAGATAAAGCCAACCTACACCATCTGTATTTGTGCTGTCACACATTGTTTATGATGGCAGACAGTTTAACATATACCTCTGTATACTTCTGACACCATCTAGTCCTTAATCTATGCAGCCCTCATTTTTCAGGAAGTGAGTCCCAGATCATTACAAAGAGACACATGATGTGGCATCCAACAGAGCAGGGTTTCCTCTGACAAACCCCCATCAGAGGGCCAAGGTGGTGGGACACATTGATGCGAAGCAATGAGATGGTGCTGAGCCATGGGGAGCATGACCCAAATGTCCAAATTTTACAGATACATTGCATTTGGTCTTTAAATCCTAAACCTTGAACTGCTTCCCTGCCAAGAGGGACTTCTCTGTACTTAATTCTTGTCCCAGACAGACTTCAGAGATGACGAAAGCTGTGTGGTATACATACCGTGATATTTCCGCAAGCCCCAGTCTGGTGCCTGCTATACTATATGACTCCTCTACACAATGAATAAGAGAGCAGCCTAGCTGTGCATTATTATTATTATTATTATTATTATTATTATTTAAAAATGGGGCTAATGAGTGAATGCACAGCGGGGTGATGCACAGCTGGCAAGAGGGTAAGAGACAGATAATGAAAGGGGTGCTTCTTGAAATGATGGGGAAATGCATGGAGGGAGGAAGTAGCATTGCTTGTGTAGCTTCAGGAATTTATGGAGGCTTCAGTGCAACAGATGCGTTGCAAGGTACAGTCATACCTTGGAAGTGGAATGGAATCCATTCCGGAAGTCCCATTCAACTTCCAAAATGTTCGGAAACCAAAATGCAGCCTCTGGTTGGCTGCAGGAAGCTTCTGCAGCCAATCGGAAGCCGCAGAAGCCCCGTCGGATGTTCAGGTTCCAAAAGAACGTTCGCAAACCAGAACAATCACTTCAGGGTTTGAGGCGTTTGGGAGTCAAAACATTCGAGTCACAAGGTGTTCGGGATCCAAGGTACGACTGCAATCGCATTGCACAAACACACACATTTTGTGCATTTTTAATAATAATAATAATAGGAATAGGAATAATTTAATTATTTGTATGCCACCCATCTGACTGGGTTGCCTCAGCCACTCTTGGCAGCTCCCAACAGAGTATTAAAAACACGATAAAACACCAAACATTAAAAACCTACTGATGATGATTATGATGATGATGAAATCAGGGGAAACAAAAGCAGCTACCCAATTATGCCAAGGGATTGAAATGCATTAAAATAAATACACATGATTTGTTTATGACATTGTTTGAGTCTGCATTTGGTCATTTTGCACTAATTCCCCTTTCTTGGACGGTGAGAAGCTTCGTTGCTCTTACTACTACTTGAAAGAAAGCATCAATGAGAAATAATATACAACTGTTTTGAGAGGGGAGTCATATATTTTGGTTCCAATGTTGTTGCAGGTAAGAACAAACAGTGGTATTCAACTATGTTTTACTCAGAGGAGACCTTTTGAAATTAATGGCTGCGACTAAGCTAAATCCAATCATTTTAATGGGCCTACTCTGAGAAGGTGCTTGTGCCTTCCCACTGAGGAAGCAATCCCCCGAATTGAAGCCACAACCTCCCTCCACTTATTTGTGCAAACTGTTCAGAAACTGGTTGCTTTCTCACATTCATTTGTACCTTCATTCTTATGTGATTTCCATATGTGCAATTTTCACCCCCAGAGATGAAAGCGAAACATACCCATTGCAACTCTTTCAAAAAATCATTTTAGTAAGGCAAGCACAATTGCTCATTTTTGTATGTGTCGTTTCAAACATTCCCTGAAATGCACATCTTTCTAATTCTACTTCCAACTGTTCACTGGTGTCTAGCAACTCAGAGGTAACATTCTCCATTTTGCTTTCTTCTCTTCACTGGAGAAAAGCACCGTAATGCACAAGCCTATGATGCTCAGGTACAAAAATGATACACTTATGACCTCTGTATTGTCAGGAAGTTTTTGAGACTGAAGAAATGAATTATTTCCTTCTGCAAGAGCGGATGCTTACGCGGGATGAATAATTTATACTAGCCTATTGTGCCTGAATTATATATATCTTCCGAGAATGTGATTTTTGTATACACACATACATGACAGAGAAGAAAAATGCACATCTTAGTTCTCATTTGCTCTCACACAGGAAACGTACAAAAAAATGCCAAGAGAGTCAAGAGATTGTAAGATTGGAACTATGAATGCTGTAAGGTAACTGTATTTTGATTAGTTTTGGCCACATGCTGATGGACTGAAAATAACAATTTACAAGTGGGCTTTGCAACCAAAACTTGCATTGTAGATTAAGTCAGCGTTCCATGGTCGCTGAGCATGCTCAGCCCTCAATATCTTCCAACTTTACTGTAAGAATCAATGGGCCAGCTTCAACTAAATTGGCACACCTCCTCCAAATCTGTTTTGATGGGGGGGGGGGTGCATTCAGGAGAACACTCAGAACTGCATGCAGCAGGGAGGGAGGAAACCGGGGTCATTCCATTTTATGAGATTTCTTAAACCCCATTCTGATCACCCCCATCTCCACCCCCCATCGTTCAGCCCAGACACTGAGGCCCAGCTCCGAGGGCATTCTGGCAGTTTCCTCACTGCGAGAATTGAGGTTACAGGGAACCAGGCAGGGGCCTTCTCGGTAGTGGCACCCGCCCTGTGGAATCCCCTCCCATCAGATGTCAAGGGAATAAACAGCTATCTTACTTTTAGAGGACAGCCCTGTTTAGGGAAGTTTTTAATGTTTGATGTTTTATCATGGTTTTAATATTCTGTTGGGAGCCACCCAGAGTAGCTGGGGAAACTCAGTCAGATGGGCGGGTTATAAATAATAAATTATGATGATGATGAAGACGACAATGGCCAGTTTACACAGAGTTCCTAGCGATCTGCCACAAACAAGCTTAAAAAGCTCTGATATGGTTCACAGGGGCAGGAGGGGAACAGGAAGGAGTACACAAGGAAAAAGTTGTAGCCATATCCCTGATTTTAAAAATACAACCACAATTACAGAAAAGTCCAAAGTTGTCTTCATTTACCTCGCTTCACCATTATTCCACATCACGGCTGGCCTGTACATGAGGTGGAGGGAAGCAGCTGCCTTTGGTGGCAGAATCGCATGGGGCAGCACCTCACAAGATGTTTCTGGATGGTGCTGCTGCAGCAGTAGCCGCCACACAACCCCAGTAAGGGAGGCTTTGAGGAGCAAACGCAGTGGGCATCTTCCCGTTTCACCTCATGTACAGGATGACGTCACAAAAGGCAGCACTTATATGTGTGAAATTGCGGATAGGGGCCCTTAAAGTGGCATAGATGGGGAAATTCTATGAGGTATAGTTAGGGTTGCCATAGTTCCAGAGGTAAAAATCCAGACAAAAAAGTTGTTGAGGTTTTTTTGAGCGATCACCTGCTCACCGTCTGGCCGTCTGGCACCTCCAAACCTGAGCCGCCTGCATCTGCGCCCAAAATGGAGCCCGAGCTGCCCACGCCAGAGCCCGAAACAGCGCCCCGAGCTAAGTTGCCCGAGCACACACGCTGTGAAGTACGGGAGTTCCCCTCTCCCTTCTGGTCGCTCACCGAAAAGAATTAATGAGCATTTGGCAGATTTATAGTCCTTTTATTTCATCATTATGTTAAAAGCACAAACAGGCAACCCTCCACAAGGATATCAGTTGCCTACTCTGACTCCTCCCCATTTCTGCAGCAAGAAACACGCCAATGAGAAGAGTGCCCCCCTCCTTCGTCTCCTTTTTCTCTCTGACACGCTCAGACCTCCGAGTTTGGGGGAAGGGAGGGAGGAACTCTCAACTGATGCATTGCCCAGCTGCTCCCTCCCTTCTGGTTGCTTAGTTACTATCTCATAGCTGGGTAGCTCCTCTCTCAACTGTGCAGCTTGTGTCTGCCTGTCTCTCTGCTTCTGGAAATACTGGACTCGGGGAGGGGGGGATATTCCCCCTCCTCTTCTGTAAGGAGCTGATCTCCCTGTGATTGCATTTCCCAATCCTCCGATCCAGACCAGCCCGTGACACACACACAAACAGTTTTGTGTTTTTTTGTGTTTTTTTTAAATCCAAATATCTGAACACTTGCATAAAATCGTAAAAATCCCCCCGGATGGGCAAATAGGCCCCTCCAAAAGAGGACATGTCCAGGATTTCCCGGACATATGGCAACCTGAGTACAGTTTCTCCCACTATTGAAACACTATGGCAGTAAAAGTTCAGTAAAACTTGCTTCCACATAAGCAAGCCTTAAAGTTTAAACCATTTGGTTTTTCTTTTGCACGAAAGAAAATCTCCATTAAACCGACTCAAGTCTTGCAGCGAAAGAGAACACTGGCATGCTGCAATGGTGTAATTTAGCAAGACAAAGCTATAAACCCTGGGAACGAACCTCTGACCCTTAAATACAGTGCTACTGTGCTGCTTGGCTATAAATACATTCCTGAGCTGTGACAGGCTGCATTTTGGGAGAAAGCTGCACAGTCGATGCCATAAAATTTGAAACTTGGTAAATAAAATCTTTATATTTAGAAGTTAATATCCTCTAACTTTACTGGAGATGCTTCTGTGGAGCTACAGGTCAATTTAGTTCCAACCTCGCTGTGGAGATAATGTGTCCATTCCATCACCAAATGTTAGCGTAATGTGATGTTACAGATCTTTAGCAGCCAGGCAAATATTACTTCATTTAGAGCTGTATCAGAAGTGATGGATCACCTTGATAATGTGATTTTTTGTTACTTCATTACATTTATAGATAAGATAAGAAAGGTCACAAAAGCACATTGCGACTGCTCATATCTTATGAAATTGAGAGAATAGTGTCTTTTGGAATGCATTATTCTTCAGTTCTCCAAGCACAACATGTTGTTGTGCATTATCAGTTTCTATAAATAAAAGAAGAATAAGCTGAAAGCACATTATAAGATAGATATGAATATGACAAATAAGTACAGGGTGATTGATTTATATTGGTATCATCACAATTAAATAACATGGAATTGTTGGGACTATGGGGAATACTGAATGGCACGGACATTATTTTTGGGGTTTGTTAGTAAGGAGGGGTGGGGAACAAGCTTTCTTATTTCCTATGGAAAGTTTCGTTTGGTTAGAAATATTTGTGGAAGGCCCTCAGTTTCCACTCCATGTAGAAGATATGCATTTCTTCATGTGAGCTCATTACATTTGCATCTGTTTACAGGAAAGGAATAAACAGGGTTTTTTCCCCCAGCCAGAACTCACCAGAACTGAGTTCCGGCACCTTTTTGGTGTGTTCCGGTATCCCTTTAGCATTGTGTTCCTTCTGATCTGTGCACTGAATGCTGCTGGTGGTCACATCCACACTATATATTTAAAGCACTTGTCTTCTCTTCAGTAATCCTGGGAAATGTCATATGTTAAGGGTATGTCATATGTTAAGGGTGCTGGTAACTCTGTGTGGGGTAGACTACAGTTGCCTGGATTATCTGGGGGAAGCCATGTCCTTCAAATGTGTGTTAAATGTATTTTAAGTGTAGGGTGTGGATGAAGTCACCTCTGAGGGGGCATAAGGGTCAGACCCCATCACATCCCCAGTCAGGACTTCCACAGTGTCTGTATCAATTCGGGTTTGGCTTGCATTTAGCTTTTCCCCACCCCCACATTTTGGGGAGAAATAATTTGATTTTTGTTGTTGTTTAGTTGTTTAGTCATGTCTGACTCTTCATGACTCCATGGACCAGAGCATGCCAGGAACTCCTTCTTCCACTGCCTCCCGCAGTTTGGTCAAACTCAAGTTGGAAGCTTCAAGTACACTGTCCAACCATCTCGTCCTCTGTCGTCCCCTTCTCCTTGTGCCCTCCATCTTTCCCAACATCAGGGTCTTTTCCAGGGAGTCTTCTCTTCTCATGAGGTGGCCAAAGTATTGGAGCCTCAGCTTCAGGATCTGTCCTTCCAGTGAGCACTCAGAGCTGATTTCCTTCAGAATGGAAAGGTTTGATCTTCTTGCAGTCCATGGGACTCTCAAGAGTCTCCTCTAGCACCATAATTCAAAAGCATCAATTCTTCAGCAATCAGCCCAGCTGATCAGTCCAGCTCTCACTTCCATACATCACTACTGGGAAAACCATAGCTTTAACTATACGGACCTTTGTCGGCAAGATGATGTCTCTGCTTTTTAAGATGCTGTCTACGTTTGTCATTGCTTTTCTCCCAAGAAGCAGGCGTCTTCTAATATCGTGACTGCTGTCACCATCTGCAGTGATCATGGAACCCAAGAAAGTAAAATCTCTTACTGCCTCCATTTCTTCCCCTTCTGTTTGCCAGGAGGTGATGGGACCAGTGGCCGTGATCTTAGTTTTTTTGATGTTGAGCTTCAGACCATATTTTGCACTCTCCTCTTTCACCCTCATTAAAAGGTTCTTTAATTCCTCCTCACTTTCTGCCATCAAGGTTGTGTCATCTGCATATCTGAGGTTGTTGATATTTCTTCCGGCAATCTTAATTCCGGTTTGGGATTCATCCAGTCCAGCCTGTCGCATGATGAATTCTGCATATAAGTTAAATAAGCAGGGAGACAATATATAGCCTTCTCGTACTCCTTTCCCAATTTTGAACCAATCAGTTGTTCCATATCCAGTCCAACTGTAGCTTCTTGTCCCACATAGAGATTTCTCAGGAGACAGATGAGGTGATCCGGCACTCCCATTTCTTCAAGAACTTGCCATAGTTTGCTGTGGTTGACACAGTCAGAGGCTTTAGCGTAGTCAATGAAGCAGAAGTAGATGTTTTTCTGGAACTCTCTAGCTTTCTCCATAATCCAGCGCATGTTCGCAATTTGGTCTCTGGTTCCTCTGCCCCTTCGAAATCCAGCTTGCACTTCTGGGAGTTCTCGGTCCACATACTGCTTAAGCCTGCCTTGTAGAATTTTGAGCATAACCTTGCTAGCGTGTGAAATGAACACAACTGTGTGGTAGTTGGTGTATTCTTTGGTTTAAGTAAAGTCAATTTGAGTCTGACAGAGCAGGGACATCACTCGTTGCTTCAGTTGACTGGAATGAGTAGCAAGAATATGTTACGGCTAATGGGGCAACTCAGGAACGGTCAATCCATCACTGCTACACTTTCCGTGTCTTTGAAACACTATGGAAAGACAAGGAAAGGGAGACGGGAGGTAGAACCAGAGCCTGCTATTAATTTCTGCCCTATTTGGAGAAATAAGAGTTGTGTGGCCAACTCTGCTGGACTTAGCAGAGGTGCAAAGTTTCAGGAGCGGGGAAGTGGTAGAAAGGCAGGCAGTCAAGTATTACACAGCATGAGAAATACTCTGAGAATTCTAAGGGATTAAGAACTATGGAGTGCTCAACATACCCCCTGAAAGAACTAACACATGTGTAATCTTCTCATTTCCTTCATGTATTTTTTATAGCAGTCACACAGTGATTCAGAAATCACTATGTGCATGATGGATTGAAGTACCATGCAAAAGGGCAGTCTACAAACTAGTGTTGAGTGAAGTAATGCAGCTGGCTCTGTTTGACCCCCTGATTTTGTTTATATACGATTTGATGACAACTCATCAGATGCAGCATATAGTAATGGTTGAAGTTTAATGCGCATAAAATGCAATGTTTTTTCTGCAAAAAAGGTAGAACTTCGGCAAAGGCTTGCATTTGCAAAGCAGAGTAGTTTACACTAAGCAAGAGGTTCCACTCTAGGTGAAAGTGGAAGGCTGGTGTTTTTCCATTTCAAGTTAGGCTACCTGATGACTCATAGCTGGAATCCTGAGCTGCAAATCTCTGTGGTGGCTAGCAGCAGTGGCAGATGAACTCTGCAATGATGAAAAAGCTTACAGTCCCTCTATGGACCAGAGAGGGGAAAGTTTACTGAACCACCTTGCCTGTTACTTGTGAGCAATGTGTTTCTTTGTAAAATTTAGTGAATTATTTTAGTGACATTATATCACTATAGTCAACTGGATTTATATATAAAAACAAAAGAATTAAAAAAAATCCTTCCAGCTGCACCTTAGAGACCAACTAAGTTTGTTCTTGGTATGAGCTTTCGTGTGCATGCACACTTCTTCAGATACACTGAAACAGAAGTCACCAGACCCTTATATATAGCGAGAGAGTGAGGAGGGGTGTTACTCAGAAGGGTGGTGGGAATGGATGATTGGCTGATAGGTATGGAAAACCTGTTGACGACTGTTAACGACTGCAATTGGTCTCACAGGAAAAAGCAAGGGGGAGATGGCTAAAGATAGCTTTGTCATGTATAATGAGATAAGAATCCAATGTCTTTGTTCAGACCAGGTCTCTCCATGGTTTTAAGTTTGGTAATTAGCTGCAATCCTCCCTTTAACTGGATTTATATATGCTATGCTGCATGTTCCATCTAACATCGTGGATGCCATTTAAGCAATGCTATTTTTCTAGAAAAAGAGGTGCCAGAACTCACCACGAACACCTCCCTCATTCTCTTAGAATGGCAATGAGGTGCTAGAACTGAGTTCCGGCAAATTCCAACTGAAAATGTAAAACAATGTGTTTGTAATGTGCCTGAATTGGCCCCCCGAAAAGGAGATCTGCCCCCTGAAACAAATACATGCAAGGTTAAGCAAATAGCTCCAACTTCTTCCATATTGGGTTATTTGAAAAGATTAAATTGCCATTGAATTATGTGACTTGGAGAGATGATGAGTCAAGACAAAACTAAAATTTCTCTCCATGATATCATCTCTCTGTCGTGCACTTCTCGAATTTTGCCATTGCTTTTTTTTCTTTTTGGCTTGTTTTAGTTTGAATGAACTTGCTTTGTGAAATATGTCATTACGACTTCCATATCCAAGTAAAAGGCAAATCTACATGGACACCCTGGCTCACTGCACTTAGCAGATGTATTATTCATTGAGAAAAGCTTTGATGTCAAAATATTACTTCAAGGATCACATCAAATGGTTTAGTCAGGCAAACAGATAACACAAGCTCAAATGCAGGCTTTCAAAACAGGAACGCTACTTCCTATAAGACTGGATGAACTGAATTTATGTGCTCATATAACACATGTGAATTCATCAAACTTTTCTGTAGTTTGTAAAGGAAGAAATCACTTGTCAACAGAACAACACTTAAACTTTCAGTGGGAAAGAATAGCAATAAAATTCCAGAATAATTTGGTTGGTTTGAAGGGCTTATGATTTTTGTAAACTATAGTTTAAAGGAGACTCGGAACAGGTCCATTTCAATCAAACTTTGTTGAGACATTTTCCAGAGCCTTTGTTCTAGAAAGATCTCTGAATGGCACCCTGGGCCTTTATGCAGTCTGGGAGCCTAGAAAAGACTGCAGCAACTAGATAAAATCCCTATTATAATCCGACAACGAAAGAGTTAAATGGTAAAAAAAAAGATCCACCCTAAGGCTGTTCTTGGTTACTTTCATTTGCGTGTTGAGGTCCCCAAGTCACCCCCCAAGAACTCACACTAGAGACAAAATTTTTGTTTGGGTTTTTGGTAATAATTTAGGCCACAACTTTATTAAAATACAAATTATGTGAGTGGTTGTGTAGGCATTGGTTCAGACTAGCTGTCCGCCAGGACAGAGCTGACTTAAGGTCAGCATCAGGAGAATGCCACCTGGGGAGCGTTAAGGAGGCCGGGAACAGAGCCCTCCCTCTCCCCAGAGGTCCCAGGGGCTCTTGCGTGGCCCTGTCCCCCTACTGGGGGTTCGGACAAAAGCATATCGAGCCCCTGGATTCCTTTAACGGAATTCCCTGCACCATCATCATTCTGGAAGGGGGGGCACCCTTCCAGTAACCAACACAAGAACCAATGCCTAACCGCCAACCTTACAAGTTGTGACTAGTTGCTACTGCAGTAGGCGAAAACCAAATGGCAACAGCCAATCAGCCAAATGGACAAAATTCCTACTGGGCCCCTGCCCCAAAAGCAGACGACCCCATGACAGGCAGTTGCAAGGTCAAAGCAGAGGCCTAAATACAGGGAGGGAGGGAGGGTGATCCGAAGCACACAGCCAAGAGGAGGATCTCCCTGCTTGCAGGGCAATATAAAGGATGCTGGGCTGTCCATCACAACATTGATACATTCAGTTCTCCTCAGCAACTCGCAGTGACCTATAGGAGCTGTGGCCAGCTAACCAACCCGTCCAGCTACCAGGGAGGTGTCTTGCTGACCCCCACCGCAACGCGTGCTCTCCCAAGTGAGAACCCGATTTTCCCACACAGTGTTGCCTTCTTCTTATTCAGCAAAGTAGCCCGTTATTTGGGATTTACAGAAAAGTGAGTTATGCCTATGTATTCTTGGAGAGTAAGACATAAAAATGACATTGCCTCTTGCTTTCAAGCAATCATTGCTTCCCTTTGAGACCTTGCATGCTCCCCTCCCTCCTCAATCTCTTTGCTCCTACCCAGACCAATTCCTCTGCGGCAATTCGGTCGACTTCTTGTCCTGGACCCTTTAAAGCAATGCTTTAAAGGCCTACCGAGAGAGCTGTATTTGAGCTATATGTTTCCCACAATCCCAGAGATCAGCTTTATTTTCCAGGCTGTGACTGCTAAGAGCAAGAATGGTTCTGGGATGGAACCAGTGGGTAAAATTCTGTTGTGTTGATATATACATATGCACAACATCTTCAGCTTAATCTACAAAGTATGAGGTTATTTATGAACATCCCTCAACATCATTTACAGACAATGTACATTGAACAATCAATACAGTGGGCCTGCAACCACTTTGCTAACTCGATTGCAACCTTATGCAGGTGTGGTGTGGAGGAATAGTTAGTGCAATATTTACCAAACAGCTTGTGTTACCCATAACATAAAGGTAAAGGTAAGGGGACCCCGGCAGTTAAGTCCAGTCGCAGCCAACTCTGGGGTTGCGGCGCTCATCTCGCTTTACAGGCCGAGGGAGCCAGGATTTGTCCGCAGACAGTTTTTCCAGGTCATGTGACCAGCATGACTAAGCCGCTTCTGGCACAACGGAGCACCGAAAGCAGAGCAGTGCACGGAAACGCCATTTACCTTCCCGCCGGTGCGGTACCTATTTATCTACTTGCACTTTTGGGTGTGCTTTCAAACTGCTAGGTTGGCAGGAGTTGGGACCGAGCAACGGGAGCTCACCCCATCGCAGGGATTCGAACCGCCGACCTTCTGATCAGCAAGCCCAAGAGGCTCAGTGGTTTAGACCACAGCGCCTCCCGCTTCCTACCCATAACATACACAATGCAAAAACGAGCAAATATTTGCCACTTATGTGATCCTTAGCATATTGCCTGCCTATCATTCATATTCCACTTCTAAAAGTTTGAATATCCTCATGGCTTTTGCTTGAACGTTAAGCCTAATTAAACTGTAGCCATTACGACTTACAATTCATTTGTTCTACCTTTAGGTTGTATGCATTCAACTTCATTTAAAGTCTAATTTAAGAACAGCCACCCCTTGCTGCTTTCTGTGCTTTAGAACTTGTTGTTCCAAGAAGCAATCACTCAAGAGTGTCAAGATATTGCCTGTAGGAAATTTGTCGCACCATGCCACATGCCCAATTTATGCTGGTAGTTTAAACCCCATATTCATTTTCCCATTAGCCAGCTCTGGTACATTCTTTTTTTCCTTAGCTCCTGTGGTTGGCCCGACAACTGTAATGATAGGTCTACAATCCTTTGGGAGAGTTTTGAATTTCCATCCATTAGAATGAAGTTCTGACACCCTCCAGACTGACAAATTTATCCTATGCCAATGGTGAGGCATGGGTGTGATTCTCAAGGATCATCTGAGCATTTACCAAGACACCTCTGCATCTTTGCCATTAAAGTAGTGCTGCACGCCACCCCAATCTCCGAGCAGTGCGAGATTCCAGGGGTTTCAGTCACTTAACCCAGGGTTTGTGTTTCCTTTTGGAAATGAGGGACAGCGGAGACTGTGGTGTCTTTATGATACATGGTTTATTTCAGGCTTCCTCAACATCGGGCCTCCACATGTTGTGAGACTACAATTCCCATCACCCCTGACCACTGGTCCTGCTAGCTAGGGATCATGGGAGCTGTGGGCCAAAAACATATGGAGGGCCAAGGTTGAGGAAGCCTGGTCTATTTACACATAGATACAACCTGAACCTTCGATGGAGGAGTTCACTGCATGGACACCCCAAGGGGGTCTTGTTTCTCCCATAGCTACAGCCTTGGATCCAAACAGAAACCAACCACCATGATCTGCCTGCTGCTTTGCCCCTGGGTCACATAACTCCTAACTCTAACCTCTCTAACATAAGCTCTGTCTGTTATGGGAAATGGGCCCCAAGCGTTTGCTGTCTCACACCAAGTTCCTTTGATCCATTGTTATCTTAGTGGCTCATCCCTGCTGCTATTTTCTTCTTGCTCCTCCTGGGGCTGACAAACCATGCCAGATTCTGACAAAGCCAAGGGTCCCATGGCAGCTGCCAATGAAATAAAGGCACCAAATGAGAGAATCTATTTTCAATATTAACACAAACTAAGCTTTTTCAGGGGGTGTTGTTGGCACCCATTTTTCTTGGGAGACAATGGAAGAATGTGCCTTCAGGGGTAAAAACCAAACTGCTAGAGAGTTACAGTACCTGTTGTGGCTGCAGAGACCAATATGGGAGAGACATGTTTTGTTGCAGCTGGGGCAGATGAAGATGGCCGGTTTTGTTGCTACAGGTGCACCATGACATTTCTTCTCTCTGGGTTCCTCCCAACAGTATTTCCTCCTCTGGTCACTGCTGTGAATACACAAATTGATGGTCTATCTGCAGACACTGCGATATCCGCAAGGGATTCCCACACAGCGGGGTTGATGTTGCCAGCCTTCATGTCACGTTTGCAGACATCTTTGTAACACAGAGTTGGTCTGCCAACAGGCCTAGTGCCCAAAGCCAGCTCCTCATAGAGCACATCCTTTGGGAACCTGCCATCTTCCAGACTGTGGAAATAACCAAGGCAGCATAGCTGTCACTCAGACAGGAGTGCAAATATGTTGGGAATGTGGGCTAAGGAGAGCACATCTTTGTTTGAGACTGTTCTGCCATGTGTGATGCCCAAAATCTTCCTGACATGTGGAAGGCATTAAGGCATCCCACCTGGTGGGGATAAGTTGCCCACAACCCAAGCCTTGTAGACCTTCACCTTCATATTGTTCATTAGCATCACATTCTCCCATGGAGAGGCAAGCCACTTGTATAGCTGCCTTGTCAATACACTTATCCAACTCAACATCAATGCAAAGGTTGCTAGCTGTGGTGGAGCCCAATTAGACAAAACTGTCAACCACCTCAAGCATGTGGTCACTGTTGGAATTTTCCATTGCACCTTTAGTTGCAGACATGGGATTCTTGTGTGTCACATGTCTGTTTACATTCCAGCACTGTTTGCTGGAACAAGTGGAACTTCCGTTGTTGTGTTATTGCTTTTGCTTTACTCTCTCTTGTGGATGAGATGGCAAAGAGAGAGACGACGTGTTTGTTTCTGATTTATGATAATAAATCTGTAGTTTGCTAGTATGTCTTCACAAGCCTCAAGCCTCAAGCCTCTTTTTGTTGCACAGTTTGCTCTACTTTGCAAGTGTGCCCATGTCAGCAGACTTGGGTCACTGATTTATGTTGCACCAGAGGTCGAGGGATCTTGGCAGCGTGATGGCTAGAAGGAGACGATCCAGCTGGAGGCTAGCCAGCTGGCCATTCGACCCCCGGATGCCGACAGTCATCAGTGTTGCTGTGTGGAGTGCTGGTGATGTCCTGACATAGGATGTTGGTTTCTGTCAGGCTGATGGTGAGGCCAAACTCCATGCAGGCTTGGTCAAAAAAGGATGATGAGTCTCTGTAGAGCTTCCTTGCATTGCACTGTCAAGGCTGCTTCATCTGCAAATAACATCTTTCAGATAAGAAGGGGCCACACTTTTGTCTTGGTGTGGAGACACTCCAGGAAGTACGGGGGATGCAATCGCGGTAAAATGGAAAGTTTCAGCCTCAAAGTTGGATCTGGGTGATATTCAGTCCGGCTCTACTGTGCAAGCATCAGTAAATACTTCCATATTTACTGATGCAACACCGGATATGGGCAGCCATGCTAAATTTGGAATTATTTCCCGAGAGATTGCTGTAAACTTGGTTCCTGAATGCCTCTGTTTTGGAATGTTTTGGCTCCCGAACGCCGAAAACCTGGAAGTAACTGCTCCAGTTTTCTAACGATTTTCAGAAGCCGAATGTGCTATGTAGCTTCTGTTTTGCGTTTCCCTATTGTATTGAGGCTTCCGCTTTCAATTTTTGGTTGTCGAACGTTTCGGAAGACGAACAGTCTTCTGGAACGGATTATGTTTGACAACCGAGGTTTGGCTGTATAGCCCTTTCTCTGTGTTTCAGAAGATGTGCAAAACCTTCACTTTACAGAGCCTTCGAAAACCGCTGATTCTCGTCCCCTGCTGCTTAATTGCTTATTCTTTGGTTTCATGATTTTATTATATTTCATGTTTTTATGGTCATTTTTGCTTCCTCTCCATTTTTGTGAACAGCTGGGAAATTTGACAGAGATTGTGGCACGAGAAATAGTGAAAGAATAAACTCTTTCTATACACAGCAACTCAGAAACTGTTGTATTGTGCTCTCTGTTCAACTAAATTGCTTCCTACACTTAGATGCAAAGTTCATTTTTAAAAAACAAAAACAAAAAACAAACAGGAACATACTAATTTGATTTGAGCTTAGAAGAGGAAGGCTATCATTTTAATGAGACACATGAAAAGTGGCTAATGACAATATTGGTGTTGCTAGTCCATGGGGTTAAGGCTTTATTATTTCAAACAATGGGTGAATGTAGCTTTGATAATCCCCCCCCCCAATAATTTAGCAATGAACAGTTAACATGTTATGTTGCAGGTCACAATACGGAATGAGGGGAGGGTGGAACTGTACAGACTTGCTAACTAGCAAATGACAGTTAACATGTGGCTGAAGTTATATTCAATATGCACTGAGATACAGCCTGCCATTGTAGTGTAGTGAAAGGGAAACCATTTTTCCATCTAGAGGTCCAGAGTTGGAGTCAGTCACCATAACTGCATCTGACTACCAACAACACTGCCTACCAATTAGTTTCCAGGCCCAATTCAAAGTGCTGGTTTTGACCTATAAAGCTTTAAACGGCTCAGGACCGTGATACCTCAAGGACCACCTCTTTCCATATGAACCTACCCAGACCCTGAGATCATCTTTTGGGGCCCTCCTTCATGTGCCGGCTCCTTGAGAGGTCCGGAGGGTAGCAACATGAGAATGAGCCTTCTCTGCAGTGGCTCCCCATCTGTGGAATGCTCTCCCCAGGGAAGTTTGCCTGGCACGTTCATTACACACCTTTAGGCACCAGGCAAAAACGTTCCACTTTAACCAGGCCTTTGGTTGATCCGATTTACATCCTATGCCCTTTTAAAATGTGTGTGTGTGGTGTTTTTTTTTGGGGGGGGGTGCTATTGGGTTGTTGTTTTTGCTTTTATTAGGTATTTTGTGGTTCTATATCATGATTTTATTCTGTGAAGCGCCCTGAGACCCCCAGGTATAGAGTGGTATATAAATTCAATTAATAATAATAATATAATATAAATTCAAATAATAATAATAATAATAATAATAATAATAATAATAATAATAATAATAAACCAAGTTTAGAAAACTGTTATGCAGATTGAACCAGAAACCTCAATTCCTTTTCAAGCCAAATTCATCCAAATAAAATCATGCTTATGGGAGATAGGTCCTGCATCTGGAGGCTCTGCTTTTATCAATTAGTTAGTTACTCTTCAGCAAAAGAATATTTATTAGCCAGAGACTGAAAGCTTTATTCTGAGACTCACTTTAAGAAGAAGAATCTACAAAGCACACTTCTTACCCTCCCACCTGTTTAGAGTGTTGAAGCCTCTTTGCCATGTACAAAGTGTGGAGCTTCTTTTCTGGGAATCTGACTTAGTTACAAGAGGTTTAGCCTAACAGATTGGTTTTAATACAAGATTTTAATACATATTCAAAAGGTGTTTAAAACTGTGAATGGGGAGGATCGTCCAGCCTACACTTGCCTCCTAGCATACTGCTAGTCAAAATAACAAAGTTTTCTTCTGCAAAACAGCTTTTACAGACATAGAGGAGAAAGGAGGTAGGCAATAGTCTATGCATTTCTTTTGCTTTCCCTTCATTCAGGTTCTGAATGACCCAAGGAAGACCTAAGTAAGTAAGCAAGCGTTCCAATTTATTCATTCTTATCGTGCTCCAGAGCTCATTTAAACTTAGTGTATATTAAAACCACAATCAATTTAACTGTATTCAAGTCCTTACAACCAAGCCATACACCACAACACAGCTTGCAAATGGAACTGAATATCCTTGCTGTGTGTTCTCAACATGATCTACCGGTAGTCTGAAGAACACACAGTCAAAAATAATAATAATAATAATAATAATAATAATAATAATAATAATAATAATAATTGCAAATGAATACAGGGATATCAAATTTTAAAATAAGCAGGAAGTCTTGAAACTAAGACCCATGGCAATTGGTTCAAATCAAACACCATTTGTACAAATTGTCTGAGGAGGGATTGGAGTCGCTTTCAACTCCCTTGGAGCTTATCAAAATTTGCTACACACAAGTAAGGACACAGGGCTGTTGCCCTGGCGACAAGACAAATTGAGACTAAAACATTTTCTGCAATTTTCAGCTAGTATTCTGTACACTAGCCTCATCTGTTTAGAATGGGGGAACTTCTAAGAACCCCACTTAGGTATTTCAATTTGTCCAAACTAATACAGTCGTATCCTGGATCCCAAACACCTTGGTACTTGGACATTTTGGCTCCCAAAGGCTGCAAACCCAGAAGTGAGTGTTCCGGTTCGCGAACATTCTTTGGAACCCAAACATCCAAAGGGGCTTCCATTGCTTCCGATTGGCTGCAGGATTCCAAATTCTTCTAATAAGAAATGCAATAACTTGGCACTTGGCGACATATAATCCTAGGCAGGGTATGCAAGATACTAAGTTGTGTCAGGATCTAGGGTAGCATTCTGAGTCCCGTACAAGGACTACTCAGAATTCTAATTCTTGATTTGCTGCTTCTTCTTTTTTTGTATGGAAATAGCAAGAGAGTGGTGACCCGAAGATGGATGACTACATCAGAGCTGTGGCTCCACTGTGAGAGAGCCATAGATTAGAGAAGGCAAAGCAGAAACACTGTGCTCCAAAGGTTAATGCAGGAAAGCTTTTCCCCGGTCTAAGGAATTTAGAGAGTTATTTACAATGTTTTCTTCTGGGCTTGGGAGAAGGGACAGAAAGGGAGATTGACTTCAGCTTTGCAGTTCCTTTTGCTGGCAGGGTGGGGATACTAAATCAAAAGAAAGTTCCATGCATACAGGTGAAACTCGAAAAAATTAGAATATCGTGGAAAAGTCCATTTATGTAAGCAATTGTTTTCATTAGCTACTGGAGTTTGATATATGAGATAGACTCGTGACATGCAAAGCGAGATATGCCAAGCCTTTATTTGTTATAATTGTGATGATTATGGCACACAGCTGATGAAAACCCCAAAGTTGAAATTGTTAATTTTGGGTTCTCACCAGCTGTACGCCATGATCATCACAATTATAACAGATAAAGGCTTGGCATATCTCGCTTTGCATGTCACGAGTCTATCTCATATATTAGTTTCGCCTTTTAAGTTGAATTACTGAAAGAAATGAACCTTTCCACAATATTCTAATTTTTCGAGTTTCACCTGTATAGTCCAGCTATATTTTCCCAGGACAATCCTTATTTTCCTAGAAACTCTCCCCAGTAAATCATTTCTCACGCTGGTCTTTGTGGAGCCATTAAATATTCTAGTGCACACTAGCATCCTTGCCACCTGTGTGCAAAAAGGTATACCACCCTCTTTGCTCTTAACTTATATTCCTGCTGCTCCTCTTCCTTCTGTTTTCCCATCAACTATATCTTGAACTAGGGACATGGGTGGCACTGTGGGTTAAACCACTGAGCCTGGGGCTTACCCATCAGAAGGTCAGTGGTTCGAATCCCCGCAACGGGGTGAGCTCCTGTTGCTCGGTCCCTGCTCCTGTCAACCTAACAGTTCAAAAGCATGTCAAAGTGCAAGTAGATAAATAGGTACCACTGTGGCGGGAAGGTAAATGGTGTTTCTGTGCGCTGCTCTGGTTCGCCATAAGTGGCTTAGTCATGCTGGCCACATGACCTGGAAGCTGTACGCCGGATCCCTCAGCCAATAAAGCGAGATGAGCGCTGCAACCCCAGAGTCGTCCACGACTGGACCTAATGGTCAGGGTTCCCTTTACCTTTACCTATATCTTGAACTAGTTAACCATTTACTAATGTGCCCTGTTGTACTTGATTGTCTTTTTTCACACTTATCCTTATGGCTTGTCCCTCTCCAGAACAATTCGGTATTTTTGTATCAATTCCCTCTCTATCCAAGTCACTTTACATGTTCTTCTCTAACAGCACATTTCAAAAAGCTTCAAGTTTCATTTCTTCCACTTTAGCTATCAGCCATATTTCACACCCATATAGAGTAAGGATACAGGAATTTTCCTAGTCTTATCAAAACTCTATTCACTTCCCTTGAAATGGCAGAAGTTCTGGCAATACAGGCATCCAAGTTTGCTTCAACGTTTCCTTTCGATGGTATTTGGTGGCAGCCTAGGAACACGTGACATTCCGTAAGAAATTATTCTAGTTCCAGCAAAACCTTTCACTTCCTTAGATGTTGGGTTTGACCAGGGACCTCGAAACTCACACTTTGGAATTCATCTGCAGATTACCGTGGCAACTTGGAGTCCAGAACAATCTATTGTGACAGCATCCACCACACTCTGCACTATAAACATATGCCAATACAAAATACATGATGTGGTGTCGCATCATGCTGAGATTAAACTACACCCAAAATGGTGGGCTGGCATCTTGGCCAAAACCTTTGATGCAATCAATGCTTCCGGCCTCACCCTCAAAATATGGAAGGCCATTATAGTACCAATTCACAAAAAAGGATCTCCAACAGAGCCGGAAAACTACCGTAACATCAGCCTCCTTTCAATCATAGGGAAAATTTATGCCCGTTTTTTGCTGACTAAACTATTGCGATGGGTAGATGAGACTAACCAGATTGGCCATGAACAAGCAGGGTTTAGAACTACACGCTCTGCAACCGACCATGCGATAGTTCTTTACCATCTTGCACGGAAGTACTCCTCCCCTCCCCGGGGCTACCTCTGTGCCGCCTTCTTAGACTTAAAGGCAGCCTTTGACAGCGTTCCTAGAAATATCCTATGGGAGAAACTTGCAAAACAGGGTATTGATAGAAGACTCTTATGGCTTATGAGTCAGCTCCACGAAGGTACCCTTGCCAGAGTGAGACTTACTCCTGCGGGTGACCTCTCAAATTCGATACCAATAAACAAGGGAGTTCGCCAAGGATGTATATTGGCTCCCTGTCTATTTAACCTATTCATCAGCGACATGTGAACACCCCTAGTTAACTCATCTCCAAGTACACACGCGCCTAGACTAGCGGACTACCGCTGCCCACTCCTTTTATATGTGGACGATGCAGTAATTCTATCTTACTCACATGTTGGACTAACCAGGGCCTTGAAGATCTTTGCCACGTATTGTCAACTCAACCAATTAACTATTAACCATGTTAAATCCAAGATTCTGATTTTCTCCAGAAGTCGGAGATTATACAAATGGAAGCTTGGCGGAGCAAAAATAGAGCAAGTTCTAAAATTCCAATACCTAGGAGTTATTTTTCAATACAATCTGGGGTGGAAAGCTCAAATTCAACACCTACTTAACAAGGCCAAAACCCTGTCATACGCGCTCCTCCGATTCTTTTTTTCGGATGGAGCTTTGCATGTTCCCTCGGCCCTAAAGGTGTTCAAGGCAAAAGTGGTCACCGTGCTTGCTTATGCTGCCCCGCTTTGGGCTGTGATGACAGATCTTGCCCCTCTTGAGACGCTGCAAAATCAATTCCTACGTCGTGCTCCTAATGCTCCCCCTGTGCATAAGCAATGCAGCCATTCGACTAGAATTGAAGATTGCATCCTTAGAAACTTGCCTGTGGAAGCAAGTCTTCAATTATTGGTTAACATTGTGGCATAGATTACCAAGCCACTACCTTGTCCAATGCTTATGGTGAGATGAATTCTCTAGCCTTTGGACTAGGAGAATTCATGCCAAACTCCTGAGTTATGGAATCTCTCCTTCAGATTCCCTAAAATTAGATCAAATTACTGCTCAAAGACTGATCCGCCAAAGACTGGATGACATCAATCTACAGCGAAATTATATGCTGGGGGGAGGTGTTTGTTCACCCCAGAACATTGGTATCACCTTAACTTACTGCGTTCCATCATACCTCTCCTCCCTTTCGACTGTTGTCCATAGACTGGCCTTCACCAAAGCGAGGTTCAACGTTTTTCCCTCCAACGTCCTGAGACATAGATTCTCAAAGGGCCAGGCCTCCGCCATGTGTGAATGTGATAAGGAGACACTGGAGTCTCTCCAGCACATTATGTTTGCTTGCCCCTTGTTCAACGTGCCACGGGCAAATTTGTTGGGATCAATCATACAGAAACTAGAGGGCACCCCACCAGAATTCCACCTCGCCCAAATCTTGCAGGATAAGGATACTCATACGACCCTGAAAGTGGCAAGGTTCCTGGTCGCTGTCCTTACCCAAAAGCGATGCCAAGGAGCACTACAAGCTAGCTAAGGCTTAGTATGCCATTCTATTTTATTGTATTTTATTGTTACTGTGGTGTTTTAGCGGCTGTTGTTCCCACTTGCACAAGTTGTTATCTATGTGTATGTAATAGGTTGGAGATACCCCCCACCCCAACTACCAGCCAGTTGAGCCAATTTGCTGTCTCACAAAGATCCATTTCCTTTGTTCCCCTCAATGGCTCAACACCCAAGCTACCACCTCAACCGGAAGATATGCTAACACTTCCTGGACCCAGGGGTTAGAAAGGTCTCTGCATACAGCCTACTTCCCCGCCACCCCAAACTCATAACCACAAGAAACTGAGAGAAATCAAAATTGGCAGATTCGCCCACCCCTAGGCTCAAAAGTGTCAGTTTGCATTTCTTAGTGCAGAAAGTATTGATCTGTTGTGTAGAGATCTTTCCTATTCTAATTAATTCAAGAGGGTTCTGGAAGCTTCTCTGTGTGAAAGAAACAGGCAAAAAGGCCCTTGATGTTTGGGTTATTCCTTCAGAGAAGCTGAGTACAGCTGGCTTAAACTGGTTCTGCTATCTCTTTCTGTCAAGGTCATGCTGCCTATAAAAGTAAGGCCAGAAGGAGCCTGGGTTTCTCTTTCTCTTTCTGTCTCTCTTCCTTCT
Organism: Lacerta agilis; assembly: GCF_009819535.1. Lineage (NCBI taxonomy): Eukaryota > Metazoa > Chordata > Lepidosauria > Squamata > Lacertidae > Lacerta > Lacerta agilis. Next base: position 12,236,313 of record NC_046318.1, on the reverse strand, counting down.
GGTGTGGTGTTCTGTATATAGTATGCTTAGTGTCTGAGTGCTCACTGGAAGGACAGATCCTGAAGTTGAGGCTCCAGTACTTTGGCCACCTCATGAGAAGAGAAGACTCCCTGGAAAAGACCCTGATGTTGGGAAAGATGGAGGGCACAAGGAGAAGGGGACGACAGAGGACAAGATGATTGGACAGTGTTCTCGAAGTGACTACCATGAGTTTGGCCAAACTGCGGGAGGCAGTGAAAGATAGGTGTGCCTGGTGTGTTCTGGTCCATGGGGTCACGAAGAGTCGGACACGACTGGACGACTGAACAACAACAACATGCTTAGTGTTAAGGTTGAGTCTTATTATAAGTTATTGTAAGTTTAAGTTCAGTCTGCTGCGACTGGATTTCTTATGGACAGTGCCAATCCTCAATGTATTGGATTTGTGACCATTATGCTCATTTGCCTTCAGTAGCAGTAAATCTCTGCTGGATGAAATATTAATTGCCTCTGGTTTATTTTTGGGGAATCTTGCAACATGTTTAAGTTTTTTCTCTGCTGACTTTATGTCGGAGTTCTGCTCTGGATCAAGTGTTATGTGGCGTGAGTCTTAAAGAGGCATAAAAAGTACAGTGGGTGAGAGGTGAGGTGTCTCAGGTTTAACATGAGAGTGAATGCAACTCACGTTTTCATTTTCTCTACAAGACCATGGGCAACAAACCAACCATGAAGCAAATATGTATGATAGGCTATTTAAGCACCAGCCTGCATTGCACTCACTGACAGAAGAGTGAGGAAGACCGGCATACAGTGAAATGTGGGAATATTTCAGTCATAGTTACAGGTAGGTAGCCGTGTTGGTCTGCCATAGTCAAAACAAAACAAAATAAAAAATAAGCTCATACCATGAACAAACTTAGTTGGTCTCTAAGGTGCTACTGGAAGGATTTTTTTTTTTAATATTTCAGTCATGTTCAGTGTAGGAGAGATTGAGACAGTGTAAACAGGAAATGAGCAGAAAGAGCAAAAAGTCACTCATGCACTTAGCAGACATTTACTGAGACCTTTTGCAAGGCACATTGATACCCATGAGTGCCACATTAAAAGGTAAAGGTAAAGGACCCCTGGACAGTTAAGTCCAGTCAAAAGCGACTATGGGGTTGCGGTGCTCATCTTGCTTCAGGCTGAGGGAGCTGGCATTTGTCCACAGACAGCTTTCCGGGTCATGTGGCCAGCAGGACTCAACCGCTTCTGGTGCAACGGGACACCATGATGGAAATCAGAGTGCACGAAAACACCATTTACCTTCCCGCCATAGCGGTATCTATTTATCTACTTGCACTGGCGTGCTTTCAAACTGCTAGGTTGACAGGAGCTGGGACAGAGCTCACCCCGTCGCAGCGATTCAAACCGCCAACCTTCCGATCAGCAAGCCCAAGAGGCTCAGTGGTTCACATTTTTGACAAATCAAATAAGGATTAATTGTTCCCATTTCAATCTCATGTATAGCTTTATTCTCACAATGCACTGCTGGCAACATATAGCAGCAGGTACAGCCATTTAAAACACAGCCAATACATTTGAAGTGCACATTCTTAGAACTGTCTTATTAAAATATCATTTGGAGAAGAATTTTTTTTGTCTCAATGTGTCCTGATGCTGCTCTTGTGCAGGAGGCATTTTTAATTCCCCAAATGTAAGAACTCAAGACATTCTATTCCAAAACTTTGATTCAGAAAAATAACATATATTACAGCCTTTGGAGTGTTGTTTTCAGAAAATATGCACAAGATATGTTTTTTTTCTTCACTGGGATAACCTGGAGGAGGAAGGAAAAGTGGGGTCCCATAGATATTCTTGGTTCCATGGGCTTACCTAAGCCTGGAGCCAGATATAACCCATGACATCTTTTGACTAATCTTGCCTAACTCTTTCTTCTCTCAAAATTCCTCAGTTATTTCCCCCACACAGGAACCTTGAAATTCACCTTCTGTTTTCACTTCATGTGAAAATGCAGCAGTCCCTCCACTTATTTGGGACTACATAAAATAAGTTACAGTTCAGAAAAGCAAAGTTTGTCGTTTGCTTGGTTTGTGACTTTGCTAAGCTTTCATTGGCTCAGAATTTTAATTCTTCTTTAAGCAGTTTTTCCACTTCTGCTAAAAAAAGAAGAAGGGAGAAGCAGGAGAATGTTTTGCCAAGATAACTGTCTGCCAAATTATGCCAGAGACATTACATAATCAAGTAGCCCCATACAAGACGATGGGAACAGAAGGAAAGTATTTAGCAGTAAATTATGGAAGGATCATAGTAGGCTGTTTTGTGCAAGCAGAGGTGTATTTCAAAGTTTAAAACAGAAGTTTGAATGTCATTTGTAACACTCTTCACACTTTAGGCTTGCTTGCTCAATATGTGTGCATTTCAGCCAATAAGGAAACAATGCATAGTAATTTATTTATATCCACCAAAAGGTCAGTATCAGAAATACTTCTTCCCATATTTCTTAAATCAGAGGTTTGTAGACAGTCTTTATAAATATTATTTTTAAGTTCAATTGCAGCCACAAAACTTCTACTCCCTCATAAGGACAACAGTTTATTTACTTACCAGCTACGGCAAAGGGCAAAATTCAGAGCCAAAATGAATTTGCTTTGCAGAATGGTCAACTAAGAAATTGTCATCTAATATTCCCCAGATATTCTTAGAACACTCAAATATTCGCTGAATAGTCGCTGAATATTTTGAATGTGTTATGGCATCTGATGATACTTGATTTTCCGCATTAATTTCTTTTCAGCTATTATTTGGCTACATTTGAACATTGATGTGCAATTTTATATGACACATGAGATTTGAGACCTGTCAAAAAATTTAAAGCCCTAGTGATGATATCTATAGCTCTTAAATACAAACTTCACACTCAGATGGTGTTTTTTTGCAGTTGAAGAGTTGATAGAAGGGTCAAACTAAAAATAATATTCAATGTCTCTTTTAATCTGCATGTTGTTGTTTTTTAATGCAAACAGCAGCCACTTGGTAAATTAATAAATATCAGCATTGAAGCAGGGAGGGGTGAGATTAATTGCCCCCCTGAAACTGTTATTTGCATCAAGAGGAAATCCCTATTCATCCCTGTGGAGGGGAAGTGGGGTATTTACATTCTTACTCTTTCAAATAAAGCTGAACTCCCACTCCAACTGCTTTCCTAAGCTCATGCAACTGCCACCATTCAGTCTACTTTTTCATTCTTTATCAATAACCCAGTAAATGAGGGGTAAAAGTGTGGAACAAATCCAGACACATACTGATATTATATTAAACAACACTATTGACATTTATTTATTACAAGCTTAAGTGCACAAGCTTAAGCAGTTACTTTAAAATAGTTCAGTGTTGTTCAGTGAGCACATACTTTTCTGACATTGTTATTAGCATTAAGTATGGACAGCTCATGTACAACTATTAATGTTTTAGTAAGACGGTCACTTTTGCACTTAGTAACCCTATTAATGTCCTTTAGCCAAATTGCCCATTTACTGATTTCCTTTTCACTCCAGTTTAACCTTACCAACACTATATGTGAAGTTTCTGCCGGAAGCTTCTTTTTCCAACCCTTTACTGACTTGTTGAAGTGCCACTTTGTACTGCTGTAGTTCCCTTGACGTGGGTGGCACTGTGGTCTAAAGCACCGAGTCTCTTCGTCTTGTGGATCAGAAGGTCAGCGGTTTGAATCTCCACAACAGGGTGAGCTCCCGTTGTTCTGTCCTAGTTCCTGCCAACCTAGCAGTTCAAAAGCATGCCAGCGCAAGTAGATAAATAGGTACTGCTGCAGCGGGAAGGTAAACGGCATTTCTGCATGCTCTGGTTTCCGTCATGGTGTTCCATTGCACCAGAAGCGGTTTAGTCATGCTGGCCACATGACCCGGAAACCTGGCTCCCTTGGCCTGAAAGTGTGATGAGCACCGCACCCTATAGTTGCCTTTGACTGGACTTAACTATCCAGGGTTCCTTTACCTTTTACCTTTTACCTAGTTCCCTAGATATCTTCCCCTCTGGTACTCCTGCCAGATATAAGAGACCAGCATTCCTAGATGATTCCCAGTTCTGCAGCCAATCCTCACCTTATCTCTTCCATCTAAGCTAAGTGATTCAGCTAATCTCAAAGGAGGTGGGAGTGAGCTTCAGCCACCCACCCACTCCATCTGCCCCTTAGCTCTTCTTCTCCTTCCTCTGTTGTCTTCTTCTTCCAGCTGACTCCACAATGGTCAAGCACCAAGAACTCCAACTCTCCAACCAACTGCCATCTAACTCCCTACTGGTCATCACCGAGCCATATATATTATACTTGCTGTGGTCCCTCTACAGTAGTTCAGCCCCAGCCAATCACAGTCTAACAGAAAATTCTAAGCCTGCACCCACCAATCAAAATACGCCTGTCTCCTATCCTTCTTTTGCATCCTGAGACTTCTAACTGACAAATGTCAGTTAAAGGCCCCACACGACAGCTGAACTCACTTTCACTGGACCAGACAAAAAGTGCCCCAAATACATTGCAACATACATTACAATGCAAATGTCACATTGCAAAATTCGCATTAAATCTTAATTCAGATAAATGGGATTTCTTCATAGCACGGATGGGGGGCTTTATCCCAAAGCAAATAGCAGCTTAGGAAGAGTGAATTCCACCAGGATTTTAGCCCTTTCATTTCTGATATTCCGCCCAGTTTCTGCATTAAAAAAAGAACATGCATCTTAAATGCAAAGCTGCGTTTAATGTCACATTTATTTGGCAAATACCAGAACTGTTTTCAGGCAAGCCTTTCCCTATAGCTACTTGGAGAAAACTGTGATTTTGTTAATAGGTACAGTTGCATTACAGATTATTTTACAGACCTCAAACCCATAAAAGCGAGATAGTTCAAGATAAGCCAACTAGTATGAGATAATTATTGTGCATTACAGAAATCATTATGGATTATGCATAGTGCTATTGTCTGGAGCAATACAATGTTTTACTGCTAGCTTGCATGCTTAAGTTTATTGACAAGAAACTCTGTAATTTGTAAGTGCCACTGTTACTTAACATTGCAATTAAACTATCATATTAGATAGCTATGGAGCCACTGTAAAATTTCCTCCAAAGAAATCAAATGTGTTCTAATCAATAGACTGTAATACATATGTACCAGTAAGTACAAAGTCCCCTTATTCTGAGTCAAACCATTGGTACATTGGTAGCACTGCTAACAATAGCTTAATACAGTGCTTTTTTCTGGGCGGACACAGGGCTATGCATACCCCCAAACATTTTATGAATCTAAGTTTGGCCTCATTGAGGGGCAGTATTTCAATATGAGTAGGAAAATGAGAGTACCCCTAATTTTTTTTTTTTTTTTAGAAAAAGAGCATTGGCCTAATGCACCAGTGCTGCATGGGATATCAGAATGGGCAGCCTTAAACTGTGTCCCAGCACAAGCACTCAGCTATAATGAGGGGCACTGTTCATATCACAGCAGCTCATTCATCCTTGTTCAGTGGGTTAAGGAATAACTATTGCTATTGAAAGTTAATTAACCTTCCGATCCAACCTGTTAGGTATGCGTCTTCTCCAACTGCAAATCCCTAGAACATGTACCTGTCCAATTAAAATGTTCCTTCTTCTGCTGGCATGACAGGCAAGGGAAGCACTTTCCCCTACTATTAGGGATTACCTCCTAATTGTAAAACCTATTCCTGCTTCAGTAATTTCCTAGAAGTCGGATTGAGCAAGCTGTTTTGTAAGAGGTTGTGTCCGGGCAACTTCCACATTGAAGTACATACCTGGATGGTTCAATACGAAGAGCAATAGCCTTGCAGAAGACACCAAAGAATGGTGATTAAATATTAATAATAACAGAAATAATTGCTTTTGCAATTTCCAATACAAAATTCAGGCAAAGCAAGCAAATCTGGGAAAAAAAATGATATAGGAAAGATTGATCAGTTAATTAAATTTCTGTGCCATTTTCATTCAAATGAATCCCAAAGTGGCTTGCAAACAATAAATAATAACACAATATAACAGAACATCACAAATATAGCATAAACAATAGAGAATAATTAACAAATCATTAGTAAAACATTTACAATCTATAAAACACTGTTAACAAGGGAACAACTAAAAAAAATAAGCTAAACGTCACAATTAAAGCAAAAGTCATATTATATGATTAACAAATCAATACGGCATTTATAATCTATAAAATAACATTGATAACAGTATTAACAAAATAGCAGCTAAAAAACAAACTAAGCACTGTTAAGTTAATACACAGCCCATGACTCTTAAACTTTGACTATATTAAGCTAATTGAAATACCTGTACATACACAAAATGCCCATGACAGCAACTCCATTCTTAAGGTTCCTCAGGTAGGAAGTGGGGCAGTGTAGGTAAAACCAACCACCCCCAATGACCAACAGAGTCTCTCTCCCCTCACAGTCCCCCCCCCCCGAAACAGATCCCTATGAAGGCTCCTAGGGCTGGAGGGTGGACAAAAACCATGATGGCAAACACAGTGTCTCTCTCCCCTTCCACAGAAATATTCCTTAACTGAGGATTCCACCAAAATTCAATTTCAACCTGCCTTTGACACATACACAAACCTCAGCTATTTATAATGCTGAATATTAGTCAGGCAGTACTTCGTAATCGCCACAACTTGGGTGGCTAAGGTTTTTTGAGCCAGGAGCTGTCTTGCAACATTAGGCTGTGTGCAAACTATACCCTTTAAAGCACATTTGATGCACACATTTTCCCTGTCAAAGAATTATGGGCACTTTAATTTGTTAAGGTTTGCTGGGAATTGTAACTATGCGAGGGGTAAACTACAATGCTCAGAATTCTTTAAAGGAAAGCTTTGAGTGGGCTTTACCCGTAAATGCATAGCATGTATGCAGCTTTAGTCTGGGACTTGTGGATCAGGTCAGTCCATTTCAGAATTGGCACAACTGAATTCTTCCACGCATCCTTAGTTAGAGACCAACATTACCAGAGATCTTCTTGATCTTGCTTCAGGAAGGGGACTGCCCAAAACTGCATCATTCAATAGCTAGGGGGTCAGAGCTGAATTTCAGATTGAAAAGAATAATGAGCAATAGAAAGGGAAGAAGAAGAAGAAGAAGAAGAAGAAGAAGAAGAAGAAGAAGAAGAAGAAGAAGAGTTTTTGATATCCTGCTTTATCACTACCCGAAGGAGTCTCAAAGCGGCTAACATTCTCCTTTCCCTTCCTCCCCCACAACAAACACTATGTGAGGTGAGTGGGGCTGAGAGACTTCAAAGAAGTGCGACTAGCCCAAGGTCACCCAGCAGCTGCATGTGGAGGAGCGGAGACGCGAACTCGGTTCAGCAAATTACGAGTCCATCGCTCTTAACCACTACACCATGCTGGCTAGATAGACAAAACCTAAACTACCCTATTGCCCAGACAAATATCAAAGTTTGATGTAGAAGCCAGGTCAGGGAGATCAAATGGCTTTCTAATGTGGAACAAGGCTGGAGATTTAAAAGGGAGAGACTCCTGAAATCAAGCCATTAAATTATTCTGTAGGACCTCCAGAAACAAGAATCTGGGCTCAGACCACACTGAGTCAACATACAGGTTTATTTTAGAGTTCCTTCCTTGCAGACCTTGTTCTTGATTTCAGTAAGGGTTCTGACAAAGTCCCCCATAATATTCTTCTCCATAAGAGAAGAGCTGGTAAAATGTGAGCTGGGTGAGGTAGATGTTAGGTGGATTTGTAGCTAGTTGACTAACCAAACTCAAAGAGTCCTCACAAACTGTCAGGGACTGGGCAGAGGAGGAATGGTGGAGACTGCCTCCCCAGCCTGGCCCCTCCAGTGAGGAGGAAGAGGAAGACAATATAGATTTACAACAGGGGTTTGAGGGAGGTCACAGTTCAGAGGCAGATGAGGGGGAAAGCTGGGAAATAATGGGAGAGCCAGGACAGCACCCGGCTGACATATTGTCCTTAGAAAGCATTCCAGACCCTCCCTCTCCCAGAACCAGGCGAGCTTTAAAAGTAGGAGAGCAATGAAGTCAAAGACAGAGGGCACTTAGCAGCACCCATAGAGGAGAAAATGAGAATGATGAATGAGGAAGTGGGAGAGACGAGGGGTGGAGAATCACTCGGAATAATGCTATTATCCAAGAGGCTGGGTTCTATAGCCTCTCTTTGTAAAGACTGAAATAAAAAAGGACGGTAAGAAACTTTTCCTTGTCTTTATATTTTCCTGGGCAACCAGCCAGGAGCTGCTAACAGCATCCTGACATAAACATTCCACACCAGCCTGGGAAAAAGTGACAAGTGGGGTGCAGCAAGGTTCTCTCCTGGGACCGTTGATGTTCAACATCTTTATAAATGACTTGAATGAAGGAATTTGCAAATGACACCAAACTGGGAGAAGTAGCTAATGGCACAGGAGACAGAATCGGGATGCAAGATGAACTTAACCGAATGCAGAACTGAGCCCAAACTAACAAAATGAAATTCAATAGGAGCAAATGTTAGGTTCTGCACTTCAGCAGGAATGATCAGCGAAGTTCATGTGGAAAGGATCTAGGAGTATGAAGAGGGCTGGTAGGTGCACCTGACTTAATATTCTTGCACACCTTGGAATCGGGGACCCTTGAAGCATAAGTTATCAGTCATATTGTGGGACCAGGATCCCACCCACTCCAGACCACTTGCTAAATCATTTACTGCATCATTTTGCATGATATTCCTCTCTAATCACTTGGAGGATTCTGCCTCTTAGCTGTTCAATGAATGATCTGGTGCTGGATCTATATAGCAAGGGAGCTTAGCCTCTGCAGTGTGCTAAAAAAATTATAACAGAAAAACGTTGGGTATAGGAAAAATACTTGTATTGCTGATAACCAATGATGTCAAATGTGCTATCTGATGGACTTCCGGTTAGGTGCCGGTCAATGGCGGACGGGAGTCCGACGGCTCCGTCCTCCGACAGGCTTTAGGGACTTCCGTGCCTGCGCCACGGGTCCCTTAAAGCCACGGGAAGAGCGTCCCGTGGACCTGAGCTTCGTGGGTCCCAGACGTGCCGTCTCCGTTCCCGATTGACCCTCGTAAGGGGGAGAATCGGGCGAGCGGAGCGCCGGCACGGGACTGAAGAAGCGTCTGCCTGCGGAGGATCAAAGCAGCGATCCCGCCAGACACGAGCACCCGGCACTTCCTGCATAGAGACTTCCAAAGAAACTCTGTAAGTTAAAAATTGGATCATTTTTACAAGATTTAAGAGCACTGCTTGCAGAGGAATTGTAAAAGGAAGCCTGTTCCCTTTGAACTGTTTGCGCGAGCTTGGTAGCGCTAAAAGATCAAAGCCGCGACTAACGGAAAAGTTTTGCGAACTTTTTAAAAGTTGATTAAAAGTTATTTAAAGGATGCTTAAAGACTTAAAAACAGTTGATATGGCAAAAGAAGATGCCCCTCACCCTCTGGATTAGGATTCCGGGTCAGTAGCGGGCTGTAATACATTGTTGCCATTTTTTCTTTGTGGGTGTTTCAGTGACTGTTTACCAGTGGAGACATTTTGACTTTTTTGTAACCAGTTACAAGCTACTTTGTGGACTTTGGTGGTAACACTGCAAGCTAGGAACGGTGACTGGCTTGGGCTATTTGAAAATAGACTCTTCTTGGCTTTAAGGAATTTATATTTTGGAAAATCAAAACCCTTTGCCTAAAAGTTGGACTTTCAGGACTGGTGTGGGCTCCTGGCTCAGCAGCCTCTTTGTTCTCAGGACTGAGCTGCTGGCCACCTGGTGTTTATTTTTGGGACTGTTGGCCTTCTGCTGTGAATGTCTGAGATTGTTACTACAGAAACTGGAGTGACCTTGAGATTACAGCTGCAGAGCCCACAAGGAATGGAACTTAGATCTAAAGGAACTGGCTCTGAAAAAAGAAAAGGCTCTGTTTCCCTTACTCTACAGGAACAAATGGAGAAACTAGTTGCCAGCGTTGCAGAAATTGCAGCAGGATTGAAAAGCGTGACTGATGGATTGAAGCAAACACAAGACCAAGTTTCTTCAGGAAATACAGCAGTGAATTCAGCAATTGAAAAATTACAAGCTGATATAAAAGCTGATATTAAAAATTCTACGCAGACCCTAGAAAAATCTATTGGACAAATTGAGGAGAACGTAAGGAAGAACAGAGAAGAGATTAATAGGATTGGGCAAGAGGTGGCCACCCTGAAAAAGGACTCAGAGGAAATTAAAGTGGTCAAGGAAAAAATAAAAAAGGTGGAGGAAAAACTAGACAACTTAGATTTGGAACAGATAGAGAATATTGGAACACGACAGAGGTCTGTGGAAGAGTCCCTTGCGTTTCTGCAACTACATCAAAGAGAGGGCAACATCCGCCTAAGAAATCTTCCAGAAGTGGAAGGGGAAGACTTAAAAGACTACATAGTGAAGCTATTCTCAGGATTTTGGGAGATAGAAGAAATTAACGTCTCAGCGCGCATAGTGAAGGCCTTCAGATTTGGTCCAAGAGGTTCCAGAGGAAAGAAAAGTAACAAAACAGTCAGTGACTGTTTGATTGTGTGTCACGATCGACACGATAGAGATTTCTTTCTGGATTGCCATTACAGAAATAACCTGGTGGTAGAACAGAATAAAGTAATTTTTTATAAGGACATCCCCAGATTTTTCCTCGATAAAAGAATTCCTTATAACGATTTGACAACTGAGCTTAGAAAAAGGAAAATCCCCTTCAGTTGGGAATTCCCAGAAGGCCTGGCATTCACGTTTGAAGGAAAAAAGATAAGAATAAGGTCCCTGGCGGAGAAACAGAAGTTTTTGGACAAGCACCTGGAACAATTTAAAGGCACACCACTCGACCCAGCACAATTCTACAGGTTCCCAGAGGTACTCCCACCACCGCCGGGACCACCACCAAGTCTACCAAGTCCAGGCAAGGATCCAGAGGAAGGCAAGAAAGGAGAAGCAACTGGAGGAGAAGGTTAGAGAAAGGAAAATGGCGCTCAAGTTGATGACATGGAATGTCCGGGGACTGAACCAGAGACCAAAGAGACGCAGAGTGTTTTACAGCATAGAAAAGAAGAATTTGGATATAATATGTCTACAGGAAACCCACATAGTTCGGCGTCACAGAAGATTGTTACAGAACAAAAAATTAGGCCAAGAATTCATATCATCGGACAAGGTCAAGAAGAGAGGAGTAGTGATTTATGCAAAGGAGAAATATAGCCCAAGACAGCTATTTAAAGATGAAGAAGGGAGATATATCGCAATTGAAATTAACGTACAAGGCGAAAAATTTTTAATTCTGGGACTCTACGCACCAAATGATGGAAAGTCGATTTTTTACAAAAAAATCCATGACTTGCTGTTGGATTATTTGGACTATAAGGTAGTTTGCCTTGGAGACTTTAATGGGGCAGTTTCCACATTAATGGACAGATCTCAAAGAACAAAATTAACAAATGATGGGAAACTCCCAAAGACTTTTTTTGAAATGGTGGACAATTTGAACCTGGTAGATGCTTGGAGATTAAAAAACCCCACAGAAACAGAGGCAACGTACTTTAGTGAATCTCAGCAGTCATGGTCGAGGATAGACTACGTCTGGATCTCGAATGAATTGGCTCCAAAATTACAAAAAGCAGAAATCGGTCCTAAAACGCTTTCAGATCACAATCCGGTACAGGTAAACCTAAAAATGATTTCCAAGGACTCTTTTAGGTGGAGAATGGATGATGCATTGATGAGAGATACCAAGCTAGTAGAAAGAGCGGCGAAAAAGATGAAAGAATATTTTCAAATCAATTGGAACTCAGATGTGGAGAAAAGGACTGCTTGGGATGCAAGTAAGGCGGTAATGAGAGGATTCCTCATTAGTGAAAAGGCAAAAAAGAAGAAACAACAAAGTGCAGAGATGGAGAGACTGTTGAAATTAATCAAAGAAAAGGAAAAAGAACTAAGAGGACATCCTAGATGTGTTAAAATTCAAAAAGAAATCAAATATCTGCAATCCCAATATGCCAATATTATGAATCAAGATATCGAATGGAAAGTGAAAATGATGAAACAAAGAACATTTGAATCTGCAAATAAATGCGGAAAACTACTAGCTTGGCAATTAAAGAAAAGACAAAAGGCAAATGTCATCAGCAAATTGGTAGTAAATGGAAAAAATGTAGAGAAACCGGAGGAAATCAGATGGTGTTTTCAGAGATTTTATAAACAACTGTACAAGGAGGAGAAGACAGATGACGCAGAGATAGACCGATTCCTGGAGAAGAATGGATTGCAAAAGGTCCCAGAGGAAAAACTAACAACTCTCAACCACCCAATAACGACACAAGAAATAGAAGATGCAATAAACAACATGCAACTGGGGAAGGCTCCAGGACCGGACGGATTAACAGCAAAATATTACAAGACATTGAAAGACTGGCTATCACAGCCGTTAAGAGAAACTTGCAATAGAATACTAGAAGGAGATAGGGCACCAGAGACGTGGAAAGAAGCCTTTATCACACTGATCTTAAAACCAGATACTGATAAGACTTTAATGAAAAACTATCGTCCAATATCCCTTTTGAATGTGGATTATAAAATCTTTGCAAATGTTTTGGCTACAAGGTTGAAAAGAGTGTTGAAAGATTATATACATAGAGACCAAGCAGGTTTCTTGCCAGGAAGGCAAATAAGTAATAATACGAGGATTATTGTGGACATTCTAGAAAAACTGGAGAGAGACATAAACACAGATGCAGCACTATTGTTTGTTGATGCAGAGAAAGCTTTTGATAAAGTATCTTGGACATTCATGAAAAAGAATTTGGAAAAGATGGGAGTTGGAGAAAAATTTTTAAATGGCATAAAGGCCATTTATACAGAACAAAGAGCTAAAGTTATTGTAAACAGTGTGATATCGGAGGAGATTGAAGTAGAGAAAGGAACAAGACAAGGGTGCCCTATCTCCCCTTTACTTTTTATCACGGTCCTGGAAGTCCTTCTGAATATGATTCGGAAAGATAAACAGACAAAAGGAATTAAAGTGGGAGAGAAGGAATACAAATTACGTGCCTTCGCGGATGATTTGATGCTATCCCTGCAAGAACCAGAAGGCAGTGCCCCCAGAGCCTTGGAATTAATTGAACAATTCGGACTTGTAGCTGGCTTCAAATTAAATAAGCAGAAAACCAAAGTTTTAGGTAAAAATATGAGTGCAGAACAGATCCAAAGAATTCAAGAAGCCACCGGCCTCAATTTTGTTAAATCCGTAAAATATCTAGGTATCAATCTCACAAGTAAGAACTTGAACCTGTATAAGGACAATTATGAAAAACTGTGGATGGAGATAAAAAAAGACATGGAGATTTGGACAAGACTCAAACTGTCGTTAATGGGAAGAATAGCAGTGGTTAAAATGAATGTCCTACCAAGGATGCTGTTTTTATTCCAAGCCATACCAATTTTGGATAAATTAGACTGTTTCAAAAAATGGCAAAAGGACCTATCGAAATTTATATGGCAGGGCAAAAAGCCTAGAATAAAATTTAAGATTTTAACAGACTCTAAAGACAGAGGAGGCTTTGCCCTGCCGGACTTAAGGCTTTACTTTGAAGCTGCGGCCTTTTGCTGGTTAAAGGATTGGTTTAAACTAGACAACGTGGATGTGTTGGACTTGGAGGGACACGATAATATGTTCGGATGGCATGCATACCTTTGGTATGACAAGGCTAAAATCCACAGAACTTTTAAGTCTCACATTGTGAGAAAATCCCTATATCAGGTATGGACTAGATACAAAGACTTGTTTGAGAGAAAGACCCCTAGATGGATCTCCCCAGTGGAGGCCAAGGCATATAAGAGACCGAATATGTCTGCAAATTGGTTAAGATATATGGACATACTGCAGCAGGAAGGGGACTCTTTAAAGCTAAAAAGCTATGATCAAGTAAAAAGTCAGGTCCCCGACTGGCTGCACTATTATCAGGTTTATGAAACATTTAAAATGGATAAAAAAATCGGTTTTCAAGTAGAAAAATCAAAACTGGAAACAGAACTGATAGAATCGAACTTTAAAAACCTTTCCAAAATGTATAATCTTTTGCTAGAGTGGCATACAAAAGATGAATTGGTTAAATCTTCAATGATAGATTGGGCAAAAGATGTCGGACATAATATCATGATGGATGACTGGGAGAGATTGTGGCAAAAAGGTATTAAATTTACTGCTTGTCATGGTTTAAGAGAAAACATAATGAAAATGGTTTATAGATGGTACTTGACACCAGTTAAGATCGCTAAGATGAATACCAAAATGTCAGATGTATGTTGGAAATGTAAACATGCGAAAGGTACCTTTTTTCATATGTGGTGGTTGTGCCCAGTGGTAAGTGCCTTCTGGGACAAGATTTATAATGAGCTTAAGAAGGTAATGAAAGTTACCTTTTGTAAGAAACCAGAGGCATTTCTCCTGAGCATAACCAATGAAGAGATACCCAGTCAGGATAGAGTGTTTTTTATGTATGCCACAACAGCAGCTAGAATTTTATTGGCAAGAACATGGAAAGGTGAAGAGATACCAACGGTGGAGGAATGGCAGATGAAGATGATGGAATATATGGAACTCGCTGAACTGACCGTCAGAATCCGAGACCAGAGGGAGGGGAAGGCGTCGCAGGAGTGGAAAAAATTCAAAGACTATTTGGTTAAATCAGTTAAACTGAATATTTGAGCAGAATTAAACAGAATGTCGGCTTTGGTAGATATGTATTAGATATGAATGGTAAGAGGAATTGTTGTTATGTGAAAGATGTATGTGTCAAAATATGCTAAGATAGGTCGTTAAGATAAGATACATAGCTATTGAGATATTTGACCAAAAGAAAGCTAAGTATATTAAAATTTGGGTAAAAGTGAATTGAACAATATATAAAGCTACCTTGAAGAAGTATATGTTTTTTGAAGACAGTGGAGGGAACGGGGGAAGTCCCCAAACAGAGAAGTTAGAAACAAGAAATATATAAAGAAAGATAATGGTTAAGGTCTGTATATGTTTATTTTTATGTTTTTATTGTTGTTATTGTTCTGAATGTTGATTATGTTTATTGTTGATTATGTTTAATGTTTATTGTGTGTTTTTATTGATGTTTATGCTATGTGTTGTTTTTGTATTTTGTTCTCCTTTTTTTTTATTGGAAAATAATAAAATCTTATAAAAAAAAAAAACAAATGTGCTATCTGATAGTTGCTGACCCTTGTGAAACTTTATTTCACTCGTAATCTCTGTGGGACATCTGAATGGGGAAAGGGGGAGAATCATTCACCCTCCTCATTGGTTTGGTTTCCACTGAGCTGGGGGGAAATTGCTTTTTGAGCTTCTTGATTATTTGTTTGATGAATATTTAAATTCAATCAATATTTTATTGGGAAATTGTCCTTAGGCCTCGAAAGTAGGGGAAAACAAACAGAAAATAGCAACTAATAATGCATTCCACACTAAACAAGAAAAATGGTTGATAAAAAATACATGGATATAATACAATATGCACAACAGACAGCGAAAACATGCAGTATTGGATGAAAACATGCTTAACATTTCACAGATCAAAACGTGTCAGTTTTAAAGGCATGCTGAGGATGCAGTGAAATTCCTACATCACACAAGGGATGGGCAAATCTTTCAGTCGGTTTTTCTCTGTTTCTCATTTTCCAGTTCTAAGTTCATTTCTCCATACTTCTACACCAGTTTAAAATTTAAAAAAGGAAGTCCTTATGAAAATTTAGCAGCATTTTAGTGCAAGTTTCTCCTTACAAGAATATATACATTCTTGTATATATCATTGATTTGATTTGACTGAATATTTGTATTCTGCTTTTACCTTACTTTGCTTTTGATCAAATATTTATATTTTAATAATTTTTCATTTTCAACTTCTGTATTTATATTGTTTTGTATTCTGTTTTTCCAACAACAATCCTGAGCTCAAAGTGGCTCTCAATCAGGGTTGGCTTCAGGTTTCTGGGGGCCCTCGGGAAAAGGGCATCAAGCTGAACCCTCTATTTTATTATTTAATAAGACTTCTCTTCCTTCACTATTGCAGGGGTCCTCAAACCTTTTAAACAGGAGGCCTGTTCACTTTCCCTCAGACACTGTTGGGGGCCGGACTATAGTTTGAAGGGAAAAAAGAATGAATTCCTATGCACACTGCACATATTTTATTTGTAGTGCACAAAAACCAGGAAAAGCAATACAATATTTAAAATGAAGAACGATTTTATTTTATTTATTTTTATAAATAATTTTATTAAGTTTTACATACGTTCTTTTAAACATCAAATCATATCCATCTCTTATACATATTTTTGACTTCCATCAACCACTTCTCAACATTTTCAAATTTCCTAATTTCTTCTTGTATTTCCAACTTCACTATTACTTTTTATCACAATAATTGATTATTATCCGCGTAATATTTCCTAAAATTAACCTTACAAAACTTCTTGTAATCCTATTAGCTAAACTGGCAGGACCAGGAATTCCTGAAGGATTGGACTGAATTTGAGAAATATTTGAAAGACAATTGTAAAATGAAGAATGATTTTAATCAACATAAACTTATAAGTATTTCAATGGGAGGGGGATATGAGAGAGAGAGAGAGAGGAGGGCAACCGAGGAAGAGGGAGGAAAGGACAGAGGTGTCACCTCAGGCTGTGGCCAGAGGTGGGGGCAGCAGCATCCGGCTGCTCCTCCCTCAGTGCCCTCTGGCGAGAGACCCAGTGCCCTGGTCCTTTGCGCTACACCCGCATTTCCACAGGCCTTCCTCGGCAGCAGCGGCAGCTGCTCCGAGCTTGGCTCCAGGCCCGGCTGGTCCATGGGCCAGTCCCTCCCCCTTCGGACCCGCTTCGCCTGGCAACCAAGGAGGAGGAGGAGGAGGAGGAGGTGCATGTGTGGAGACGGAGAAGCCGGGCGGGGAAGGGGGATTGCGGTCGCCACCACAGAGGCCTCTGCTTAACCGGTGGTCCCTTCCCAGCGGTTTGAGAGAGCTGCCACTAACGCCGGCAGCGTCTCACTCATCCGCTTGCAGTAGGACCCAGCCGCTTGCAGTAGTAGTGGTTCAGAGGGAAGGAGGGAAGGAAGCTTGTGCTGGCTGTGGCCATCTGGGCAATGGGAAAGAGGAGCACCACGGGTTCTGCAATTGCCAAACGGGCCTGGTTCAGGACCCTGGGGGCTGGATCTGGCCCACAGACAGTAGTTTGAGGACCCCTCATCTATTGGATCACTCACCAACCACCCTAACCAACATACTCTGATCTATTTTGGTTTGGATTCAATGAAAATCTGGGACTTCCTGTTCCAGGTGTGGTGATGTCATTTCCACACCCCAGACTTTCCAGGCAATCTATGTTCTTTTCCTACCACCCCATTGCCCCACTCTCTATGAGATGCACTAACGACAACTTCCTTCCCATGCCAAATAGTGGCTTTGGTGGTGGAGAGATTCCTTGGGATCATGGCACGGGGGAAATGATTTCCTCAAAAACCTTCCCTTTGTTGATGTCTTGACAATGCCCTTATCTGTTTAGCCAAGTGTGTAGTTTGGTCCTTGGAAAATAACTCCTCTAGGGATGTGGGGAAGTGTGGGTGGTTAAATTATTGCTCTTGCTGCCATTATGCTTTGAGGTCATGGTGGAGGAAGTCACAAAGAATCAATTGAAACAAGAGACACTTTGGAGTCAGCAAAATGACAGGGCCCAGGAATTTGTTTATTTCCTCCTTGGAAGTATGCTGAAGGTGCAATTAAAAGGGGAGGACGGAAAGCTTAATTAGGAAGCTGCTTTTCTTCTTGTGTCCCTAAATGTTCCCTGTGTTAATTAAAAGTGAAACCCTTGGAGGAAGTTTGCAAACAAAATGAAACAATGCCTATTTAGCCAGATAGCCTGTCTTCTGTTCCAAGCAATTGACTGCTTTGCAATATCGCTACAGTTTGGGTGAATTTGCCCAGAGATAACTAAGAATACAATTGTTCACAAAGGAAACATTAGATTTAACTGAGTGCCTTTTTCCCTTCAGTGCTCCAAAGATTCAAATACAGAAAGAAATGTTGATGCAGATGTTGCTCTATGAGTAAAGACACTTTTGTTATTGGCTTCCTCCCATGTGCCAACATAATTTATCCAGAACACGTAACACTTCCAGAGTTTAATAAATCCTGGTGCCAAAGGGTGAGTTTTCCTCTTATTAAGGGATGTTTCTATTGCCTCTGGGTCATTCCATTCCATTTTTACATGAATAACATCACTTTGAATACATTTTTTTGAACTTCTTCATGCTTAAAGCAGATTTATGAATCAATAATTGTGATATATTTGCTTGTTTAATTTCCTCTTTTTTGGGGGGGGGGGGGAAGTACAGCATGGGGCAATCAGTTTTACAGAAAAAGCACATTACCTGCAATGTTGCAGTATTACTATAGCGGTAGCTACTGATGGAAAAGTTTATTTAGTTAAAAAAGAAAGATTGTGGGATCTATATAGCAGTGCATTCCTGTATAGTCTACTCAGAAGGAAGCTCTATTGAGTCCAAGGGGGCTTACTACCACATAAGTTATTGTAAGATTGAATCCAACAGAACTTACTTCTGAGTAGACATGTAACAAGCATGCACAGTAAGGGATTAAAACAATAACAATGTCTTTGTCATTCAGAATGGTTTGTTCTTCATGAGCTGTTTGCTTTAAAGTGCTGGAAACAGATGAACGCAAGATGCATACATATGTCTATTTAGCAAATATTAATATACCACAGCATTCATACAATCAGTTTGGCGCGTGTGCTCTGTGATCAGCAGTCCTGTGGTACAGCTCTTGTTGGACTGTACTACTTATAATGCAAAACGGGGGTCAAATGTGAATGCTTCTTCATCTATAAACCTACTGTGCATAATAGACTAGGAAGTTGAGATGAATTTTGGAGTAGATTTCTCTCCATGTGAGTTTTCTGTGTCCATGGAGTCTTGTTTTATGGTAGGAACACATACAATCGCTCCAAACCATTTTCTCTGAACTATCACAGTTTTGTAAAAGGTAACGGTAAAGGTAAAGAACCCCTGGACAGTCAAGTCCAGTCAAAGGTGACTATGGGGTTGCGGCGCTCATCTCGCTTTCAGGCCAAGGGAGCCGGCGTTTGTCCACAGACACCTTTCCAGGTCATGTGGCCAGCATGACTAAAACACTTCTGGCACAACGGGACACCGTGATGGAAACCAGAGTACATGGAATTGCCATTTACCTTGCCACTGCAGTGGTCCCTATTTATCTACTTGCACTGGTGTGCTTTCAAGCTGCTAGGTTGGCAGGAGCTGGGACAGAGCAATGGGACCTCACCCCGTCGCAGAGGTTCAAACCACCAACCTTCTGATCGGCAAGCCCAAGAGGCTCAGTGGTTTAAACCACAGTGCCACCCATATCCTACAGGTCCTATAGTTTTGTAGGACCTGTACCACCCCATGATTGCCTGAGTGTATACAGTATAACATCCTTCCAAAAATGTTACCGCACATTCACAAGAGTTCAGCAATGCAGGAAAGCAGAGGAATGTCGATTTCTTCCTCAACCCTTGGCAGATAGGAGCAACAGAAAGGGGTAGTGGATTAGGTCATACAATCCACTGCTGTGCCATTCTTTATGGGTCCTGAGCTATTTGAAGATGCATGAGGTTGCAGCTGTACAGGGCCTTTGGACAATGTAACACCAGCTGAGGAGAGAATCTGAACCATTTATTCTTAATGTTTATTTTATTTCAACTATCTATGCAGGCAACACCCAATTGACGCAGGGGTTACATGGGGGAGACCCTCCGCAGAGCCCATAGAGATCTAGTGCAACATCCAGGGAATCTCACAAGATTAAGGTGGCCATTTGCAAAAGAGGACAGAACTTCTATTAGATCTGCAGGAGTTGGTTTGTCAGGCAAAAACCTCCTCTCTTACTCAACTGTTAGACAAATGCAGAAGCCCTGTCCCATTTTTCGCATGGCCATCCTATGTATGGTTTGCCATACGTCCAGAATTTCCCAGACATATTCAGGATCCAGCCATGGGGCAGTAATAACTTTAATGTCCAGGAAAATCTGAATGTGTATCAACCCTTACTGGAAGTGGTAATCTTGGCGATTTCTGGGAAAGAAAGCTCTAAAACCTCGTGTTCTTGTGTGTGACTTTGCATGAAAAGCTCATCAACGTTGAATTAGAAAGCTCAACCACTTTTCTGTCTGGATTTTCACTCTCTGAAATATGACCAAGACACAGGCTCTTGCCCCATCCAAAGGATAACTCTGCTGGCTGATTTCAAGAAGACAGACAAACTGTTCAGTAGATCCCAGGCCTTCAGGTTTCCTAAGCGATTGGTCCTTTGCTGTAACCACTAGGAAACTATTTCCATACTCCTGGGCAACAATGGATCGCACTTCTATCAGAGTAACATTTCAGATTGATAAACACAACTTTGCCAAACAAGGGAGCTCCTCTTTTTTTTTTTTTTTAAAGAGGCTCTCGCCCATCAAAGCCAACAAAAGTGCACTTTGTAATTCCAAGCATGCTGCCAACCCCTGCAGAAAGAGAACCTTTTGCTTTTCATTCTCTACACTTGAGTATTGATTAGCTTAACAGCAGCTGTCTCCGGTTACTTTGAAGAGGCAAGTGGCTGTAACACTGACTGATGTCTTCATGTTCAACCACCTGGAAGAGATTAACCTAGGTCTTACCCCAGGTAGGCAGCCTGCCTCAGGAACCGACTTCAAATGTTTCAAATGAAGCTTTTGAGCGCAGAGTGCAGCTCAGCCCCTCACGTGAGCTGTCTGATCTCAGCTCTGGCCCCCTCAAGTGACATTTACAATCAGGCTGTATTACCCCAACTTAAGCTGAAGGAGGAAGCCACTGCAGCATGCATTTCGCTGTCCAGCTGCTCTGTGCAGAAATGAATGTTGTAAAGGTTTGGGTTTAAAAAATAATAATCAAAGAGATACTGGTACACCATTGCCATTTGAAATAGATCAGGGGTAGCTAAGGCAATGCCTCCCCAATGTTGTCAGACTACAACTACCATCATCCCAGGTTGTTCGCCATGCTGGCAGGGGCTGATGGGAGTTGTAGGCCACATCCATACCTTACATTCAATGCGTTATGATACCACTTTAAGATTCACTTAAATTGTGGTGTAGTGGTTAAGAGTAGTAGACTTGTAATCTGGTGAACCAGGTTCGCGTCTCCACTCCTCCACATGCAGCATGGTGTAGTGGTTAAGAGCAATGGACTCGTAATTTGCTGAACCGGGTTCGCGTCTCCGCTCCTCCACATGCAGCTGCTGGGTGACCATAGGCTAGTCACACTTCTCCAAAGTCTCTCAGCCCCACTCACCTCACAGAGTGTTTGTTGTGGGAGAGGAAGGGAAAGGAGATTGTTAGCTGCTTTGAGACTCCTTTGGGTAGTGATAAAGCGGGATATCAAATCCAAACTCCTCTTCCTCCTCCTCTTCCTCCTCCTCCTTCTCCTCCTCTTCTTCTTCACTTACAAATCCTGTCTTAAGGGCATATTTGTGTATGAATAGGATGAGCCTGTGACCTGGATTCAGGAACTAAAGTGTTAACCATCACAAAAGAATGGCCAGGCTGCCCAGGTAATGCAACCAGAGACCATTCTCAGGTATCATGGCAGACAGGATTTCTGCTGTAGGCCACCTCCTATGATGTATGTATGATGATTTTGTGGTCTTTGGCTAAGCGGGTTGGGCACTGTCAAAAGGATTTAAAGGTTCCAGCACACTTTTGTTCCGGGTCTCTCTCTCTCTCCTTGGGGAGGGAGCTCTGTTGCAACAGAAAAATAAATATCTCCCTTGCTTTCCACTGGATCCTGCCTCCATCCATTTTTCTCTGACTGATCATGGACTTAGGGGACTCAGAGTCCCATGGGGAGCTGGGCAGCAAAAGCCAAACTCCAATTTTTACACCAATGGAAAATCGTATTCCTCCCTGGGACCTTCTGAATGAAAAGTGTGTGTTCTGCCATTGAACAATGGTTCCTGCTCCCCAGTAAAGGGAAAGGCACTGTGTTAGCAAGCAGATGGCTTCAGCACACAGCCTTGATGTTGTTAGTAGCTTGGTCACAGCAAAGGAAGGCTGCAGGGCCACAGAAGTAAGTCAGATGCCTTAGCAAGACTGGGGCACGAGGAGGGAAATCACTGCAAGCCCAGAAGCGCTTCATCAAACACCCGTACACTTGTACCAGGGATCATCTATCAACCCATGTTGAATGAGATAGTCATTCATGGTACACTAATTGGAAGGGCTATGTCATTACTCTCCTGATGCTCCAATGTTTCTTATTGTTAGCTGCAATTTTTTATTGCCCAGTTGCAATAGAGCATCTCAGTGTTTTTTACCTTCTGTTATTTTACCCAAGATTTTATTAAAAGATTGTAAGATAGAAAGCAATATGGGGGATTCTAAATGGTACACTATATGGCTATATATTTTTACTCTTATCTTCCCTCTGACTAATTCCCTATTCATCTGTAATCTCTCTCTCTCTCTCTCTCTCTCTCTCTCTCTCTCTCTCTCTCTCACACACACACACACACACCAGAGTATCTGATGCCTTGCTATGATCCTGTCACCTCGCACACTCCCTTTCTGTGTTGCAATTAATAAAGTTCCCGCAAATTCTAGTGCAATTTGGTGAGGTGTATACACAAATGGTAAAGATTATGGTTATGCAGTATTCTGTGACCTCAACATAGTCATAATTAATATGGTGTTAATAAGCAAAGGCAAAGAGGGAGACTAATGTGGTTTTTTTATACGTGCAATATGCAGCAAAAATAGAAAAATCAATATGCTGTAATAGTTTCTCCCACTGTAATTTTATATGCTACACAGAAAAATGCAGTTGTCCCCGCCCTCCCAAAAAGGTTAATCCAAAATTAACTACAGTTGCTTAATCCATACCAATTGTGATTTATCCTTAAACATTCCTATTCCTGCATTCATTAGGGTTTCAGAAAAGGGTCTCTCTTTGGAAATGCTGGCGGGGGGTTGGACCTGGGACTTTTTGCACTCAAGGCAGGAGCTTTACAACCATTCCTAAATTCAGCTCCTTTTGCTTTAATTTATTCTTCATTTTTTTCAAGTTCTCCAATTAATCACAAATATTCAGGCTATCCTTGTTTACTGTTTCACTATGATTCACAGTGAACAGTGAACTTTAGCCCTCATATTGCAGGCTAGATATTTCCCAGTGCAGGTGTTATGTACTGAGTTGAATAGGATCCAAACTGCAGCAGGCTGATTGGTCCTAGAACAATAGGATTGAGATTGCAGCAGTCTGACTGGTCCCAGAACAATAGGATTGAGATTGCAGCAGTCTGACTGGTCCCAGAACAATAGGATTGAGATTGCAGCAGTCTGACTGGTCCCAGAACAATAGGATTGAGATTGCAGCAGTCTGATTGGTCCGCAGGAGCCACCCAATCCAGCTCCAGGTGGAAGTGAATCTGCACTCTGATTGGCATACAGGAGTATCCCGGAATTAGCCAATCACGTGGGGCCCATTGTGTAAATAGTGTATATAAAGCAAACGTCTTGGGGGAACTGCATTTCCTCACTACTATGAGCTGAATAAAGAGCATGAAATTCACACTCGACTTCGAGTATCGTTCAGCAGGTTATATGTCTATCGTTTCCCCACAGAACATAATGCAGCTTAACTTCTTTAATTCATGGCAATGTTTATGTCTGACAAGCATTTTCGTGTTGTTGCATTTTAAATTTTTTAAATGACATTATTTCACCTTGATACTTTCTAAATCACAATAATACTTCTAAATGAGGAAGAGACATGCTGGCATGGTATATTTTTTATGGCAGTGATTGATAGATTTCAATCAAGGAAGTGTAATTGTTATGGGAGCTACTCCTGGCAAAGCTACCAGCTGAGCTTGTGCCAGCATTCCTGTTACAATTGACTCATTTACAAGGGTTTAAACTTGGTCCATTAAGGTCTGCTCCAGGCTACTGGTAGATAAGCAATGTTGTTTTCAGTGAGGTTTAGGAGCGTCTTGTGATTTTATTTTTTTTAAGGAAATGTGAATTTAATTGGCAATGTAACTCGAAATCTACAGCAGCAAAACAAACACTAGTTGGTTATAAGGAATGAAACGCACCAGTGGTCAGGTGGGTCAGGATTTCATTCTGCCAGAGTCTGAATTAACAACTGTGTAAAATGTGCTTCTGCCTTAAATATTGTTAATGAATCTGGAACAGGTTAGTTTATAGAAGAGTTCTAGCAGTGTTTCCCAAACTTACAAGAGTGGTGTACCCCCGTTTACAGATTTAGTCTTACCACAGTACCCCTTCTCAGGTGAAGATAATTTTGGGGTAGTTTTAATAATACTATTTTCTCTTTGACCTCCCCCCCCCCAGCTAAATAAAAAGTGTTAAAGTAAAAACAATAAAAATTGGCTATATACCCTTTGAAATCCTTTTGTATTTCTCCAGGTGCCACACTTTGGGAATCCCTGTTCTATCATACAACGTCCTTGTTAGTAGCTATTAAGATATGACCCAGATCCTGAAGCTGAGGCTCCAATACTTTGGCCATCTCATGAGAAGAGAAGACTCCCTTGAAAAGACCCTGATGTTGGGAAAGATGGAGGGCACAAGGAGAAGGGGACGACAGAGGACCAGATGGTTGGACAGTGTTCTCGAAGCTACCAACATGAGTCTGACCAAACTGTGGGAGGAAGTGGAAGAAAGGAGTGTCTGGCGTGCTCTGGTCCATGGGGTCACAAAGAGTTGGACATGGCTGAACGACTAAAGAAGAAGAGAAGAAGAAGAAGAAGAAGAAGAAGAAGAAGAAGAAGAAGAAGAAGAAGAAATGACCAAGACGTTAAGGCATTCAGTGAGACTTGAGTCACTGTTGCCTGTTCAATCTTATGTTTTCAGTCCTGTTCCAGGCACTGTTCAGAAAGCTTTGAGATAACACAGCACAACAGTTTTAAAGTATGCTACTTTGCAAGACTCCTTTCTATATGTTGTCTGATGAACAAGCCCTGTATGTTATTAATTTCATTTATAGGTAAAAAAGGTAAAGGACCCCTGGACTGTTAAGTCAAGTCAAAGGTGACTATAGGGTTGTGGCACTCATCTCGCTTTCTGAGTCATGTGGCCAGCACGACTAAACCGCTTCTGGTGCAATGGAACACTGTGATGGAAACCAGACTGCCCAGAAACGTCGTTTACCTTCCCACCACAGCGGTACCTAATTATCTACTTGCACTGGTGTGCTTTCAAACTGCTAGGTTGGCGGGGGCAGCTGGGACAGAGCAACGGGAGCTCACCACCGTTGTGCAGATTCAAACCACCGACCTTCCAATCGGCAAGCCCAAGAGGCTCAGTGGTTTAGACCACAGCGCCACCCACATGTATATCCCATTGTCTGTCAGGAATCCTGGAGGAGTGGCATTAAAGAGGGGTTGGAAAGCTACAAGAGTTCCCAGCACTTCCTCTTATCCCACAGAGCCATATAAGGCCACTGCCTTTTTTCATCAGACTCACTGGTTCTTGGTATGAGCTTTCGTGTGCATGCACACTTCTTCAGATACACAACAAACTCAGTTGGTCTCTACGGTGCTACTGGAAAGAATTTTCTATTTTGTTTCGACTATGGCAGACCAACACGGCTACCCACCTGTAACTTTTTTCATCAGAGTTCAGGCACCTTACTCATCGTCGGGGTCCTGCATAAATACAGATAGGTGAAACTGGCAGTTTTGGTTCCTCTCAGTTTCTTTATTCCCTTGTTTCAATTTTAAAGAAGTCCTTGTGAAAATTCACCAGCATTTAGTGTGAATAGACACACTTTTCTATGCAATTTTCAAAATAGTCAAAATAGAGCCTCCTAACATAATGTATCTTGGGATGTTGTTTTCACTAGTATATGCATTCTTAGGCAAACTTTGTCCCAGTATATGCATTGTATTGTCCACCTTACTTGGCTGGAGAATTGCATTGCAAAATCTGGAGCAGCACACATTTCAAAGGATGGCTGCTAGGTAGGTTCAGCTTTAAATTGCATGAGATTTCTCTCCCACCCCTAACAATAGCAGCAGTCACTATAAGGCTTGCTCCATGTCCAGTAAGTGTGGGACACCTTCACCCTGGGGCGCTGGGGCCCATAGATTGCACCAAAATATTGGGCAGGGTTTTTTGCCCATTATCTTGCCCATCTGATGTGCTCATGGGAAAACTGGCTTTCCACTTTTTTCTATTCTCAAAACTATAAGAAGTATGGAGTTGGTATTTTACTGTCTGGCCTTTCATTTTGACTCACCTCTTTAGTTTATTGCAACTGGGAGGTTTAATTCATTGTGCTAAAAAAAGAAAAGAAAGAATATTAAATATTTTCTGTTTTGGGTTACCAGGGATTAATGTTAAATGGATGTAAAGACACTCAGCTCCAAAAATATAATCTTGCCTCCAATTTTTAATTTATGACTTGCATATCAAATGAGAACGTTTCCATACGAACTTGTTCTTTACACTACACTGTAATTATCAGGCCACTTACAAAAAACAAAACAAGAAACTGGGATGTGCTTTAAATGTCAAGATTTTTGTACTCAAGTACAGCATTTGCATTTTATATCATAACAGACTCCAGTTGCTTTACTATCCCACCCTAATTATTCTTGGTCATACAACCACTGTGGCTCCAGCTATTTTTCAGTGTCCCAGGTGTAGGAATGTTGGGAAATTCCCTGGAAGAAAAAGGCGAGTTTGCATAACGTTAGGAACAGAAATCATGCAAGTAAATATGGTGGTAGTAGTAGTAGTAGTAGTAGTAGTAGTAGTAGAGTTTGGATTTGATATTCCGCTTTTCACTACCCAAAGGAGTCTCAAAGCGGCTAACATTCTCCTTTCCCTTCCTCCCCCACAACAAACACTCTGTGAGGTGAGTGGGGCTGAGAGACTTCAAAGAAGTGTGACTAGCCCATGGTCACCCAGCAGCTGCATGTGGAGGAGCAGAGACACGAACCCGGTTCCCCAGATTACTAGTCTACCACTCTTAACCACTACACCACACTGGCTCTCTGGTATTGCTGGTATTGCTTTTACAGGTAGAATTCAACAATGTACTCTTCTGATCGTTCCGTCAGTGCAAGTATTTCAGCTTGTCAGGCAGAATAATGTCCCCTCTCTCCACACCACACACTGTTTTGAGGGTTCTCCTAACAACCTTCACCAGGCCAATTTGGGGTGGGCAGGGCAGTTCGAGGGAAAGCCCTGTTGTACAAGCAGAGGTCCTTGTGCAGGGCTTCTGGTAATGCACTCATTAGGTGACTCCCACGCTTCTTCCACAAAATTACATACACATGTTATTGTCTTCATTGATTTTGGTGTTTCCCTTTCATTGAAAAGCAATGAAGTTAATTATGTAGTTAACCATCATCATCATCATCATTAATGCAACTAATTATGTTAGTTTCAGTCACAGTAGAGAGAGCAAGACGAACAATGCAGTTTTTGGCAGAATTCGAAACGTTGTGGAATGGAAACAGCGCTGATTGTGATTAATGCAAAAAGATGGAAATTGCAGCCTCCTCGCATCCATGCCCCAAGGACAGAAGAGAGAATGATGCTTAGACATGCTTAGACATCAATGTAGGAATTAAATAATTAAATGTAGAGGGGATTGGGCCCAACTGTGCCCAACCCATCCCAAACCTCGAATGGAGTTCAAAACCAAAACAGCATGCCCAGTGTGCATGGTATGCCAAGTGACTTACTGGGGGTGGATAGGAAACCACAGGGAGAATGGAATAGCAGAAGTCCCACCCCACCCAATTGCAACATTTTGTTGCTGGGCCTCAGCTGTATATACTGCACTAACAGTGAACTCGGGCACTGAATTAGGACAGTGATGTAGCCAGAACAGGGCTACTATTAAACAACAGAGAGATATCGGCATTCTCAGGGGAAACCTCAATGTTTCCAGAAGTAGAAAGAAACAATATTTAGGTAAAAACCATAAGGGGTAACCCCTCCATATTAGTTTACTTAAGACTGAGTGGCCACAGAATACTGAGTTTCTGTTGGGGATGGGAAGAGAATGAAAAGTGAGGGGCTGTAGGATGAATGGAATGAAGGAAGGTATGGCATGGGAAGAAATGGAAGAAAAATAAAGGGAAAACACACAAAAATGAGGGGAGGGAGCTATAGAAGAGCATTGCCTGAGTCTGTTGACAGGAAGGATTGAGTCATGATGGAAACTGAAGTAAGGATGTGCTGTCTTATTCAGGGCAGAGCCGTTGTCAGATTTGACTGGCTCTTCTGGCGGGAGTGAGAGAAACAATCTAGACAAGGGTATCTTCCTTTACCATGGGAAAACAAACGCATTTCACGCTGCAATATTTTGCTGTACATTCTGCTTATTAAGAGTAGAAAATGGCCACAGCTGGATCAAGGCACCTGGTTAAGGAATAGGCAGCTGCTCTTTAAATTAGGTTTATTCTGCATTGGAAATAACAAATGGAATAAACAAGCATAGACACATTGAGAATTATAATGCAGAAAATAAACTGAACAATCAACACGTGCAGCATTACATAGCTTTTTCTATTGCTGATATAAACTGAATAATCAACACAAATACACACACACACACACACACACACACACACACACACACATTTTCTGGTGGCCATATAAGGACAGACATTTGAACTGATCTGGGTGCAGCGTTTTTCTTCAGGGGGTTGCACAAAAGAGAAAAAAAAAATGAATTTGCTCCTAGATTTGGCCGCTAGAGCATATGTTGTTCTCAAACGTATTTGAAAACCCAATATGAGTACAGTATCTATTTCAAACTGATAACAGGGTTGTACATTATGAGCAATTGTACATTATGAGCAACTCATATTACAAGCACTGAAGCCTAATTAGTAACGATTGCCACTATCTTCAGTGCACCACCAGGATTTCTATTCAATCTGATTGATTAATTGATAGGCACCCAGTGCAATTTGTTCTGAGTCCATATTGCAACTGCTCATAAAACACGGCGCATGCCAAATGATTTTTTTATAACCTCCTGCCGCAAAGAACAGCTGAATTTGTTTATTTATTTACAGGAAATATGTAAATTACATATGTAGCGTGAGCTACAACACTGTTTTAAAAAAGGGGTTCATCAAAAACTCACTGAAAATATCCTAGTGGTGTTATTTGAATGAATCATGACTCTGCATCTTGAGTATTGTGTGGATTTTTTTTTTTTGTACGATTGCTTTATTATCTTTTTCCATAAAATGCCTGCAGAATATTATGAAGCATTCCATGAATACAAATAATAAATAAATACATTCAGTTAAATGGTTTTGATCACCCCATCCATTTATCAAAGGCAAAAGAATCCCACTCACCTTGTGTTTTACGTCTACATTATTAGGAGCAGCCTGGTCATTTCTAAGTCAGAAATCTATGATGTGACTGCACTTGGATTACTACATACAGTAGGGCTATAACTTTCTGATTTTTATTTATTTATAAAGATTGCCTGCATCATAAAGGGATGAGTAGAAGCACTGAAAAAGGGACTAATTCTTCTCAGTTGTGAAAAAAGGCCACCCTGAAATGAAAAGTTGCAATCATCGTATATGTAGCGTTACTACTTGATGAATATGACTTCAAGAACTTGTCAGAAATATCGAATCCTTAAAAAACGTGCAATCAAAGTGATGCAGGAACTTTATGGTGTTTGCAGCAGAAACAAACTGCAACCTTGATTTATTCTAAGCGATAAGAAGTGATGTGCAATGTACAAAACATTGTACAAGTATTAGCAAATGTGCAAGCTCTATTTTTCCAGTATTATATGAAAGGTAAAGGTAAAAGGTAAAAGGTAAAAGGTAAAGGTAAAGGTACCCCTGACCATTAGGTCCAGTCGCAGACGACTCAGGGGTTGCGGCGCTCATCTCACTCTATAGGCCGAGGGAGCTGGCGTTTGTCTGCAGACGGCTTCCGGGTCATGTGGCCAGCATGACTAAGACACTTCTGGTGAAACCAGAGCAGCGCACGGAAACGGCGTTTACTTTCCCGCCGGAGCGGTACCTATTTATCTACTTGTACTTGACGTGCTTTCGAACTGCTAGGTGGGCAGGAGCAGGGACCGAGCAACGGGAGCTCACCCCGTTGCGGGGATTCGAACTGCCGACCTTCTGATCAGCAAAGCCCTAGGCTCTGTGGTTTAGACCACAGTGCCACCTGTGTCCCTTGTATTATAATACATGATTATAATTATTATGTATAATTACATCATACGGTTTCATATACAAAAATTGATTTATTGATTTCAGGGTGAGCTTTTTCC
Organism: Lacerta agilis; assembly: GCF_009819535.1. Classification (NCBI taxonomy): domain Eukaryota; kingdom Metazoa; phylum Chordata; class Lepidosauria; order Squamata; family Lacertidae; genus Lacerta; species Lacerta agilis. The sequence continues at coordinate 12,205,877 of NC_046318.1, read as the reverse complement.
AAAAGAATTTAGAAATGACAGTTCGTTCCTTCGTTTTTTCGTGGGTTTTTTTGGCAAAAGTTCATCTAACTAAGCTACAGGAACATGAGGTTGTAAAAAAGTTATAAAAGTTATACAGTTCTGGTACATGATTATAATTATTATGTATAATTACATAATATGGTTTCATATACAAAAATGGATTTATTGATTTCAGAGTGAGCTTTTTCAAAAGAATTTAGAAATGACAGTTCATTCCTTTGTTTCTTGTTTTTTTTTATTTTGACAAAATTTTATTTTATTTTATTTTATCTAACTAAGCTATAGGAACATGAGGTTGTTTAAAAGTTATAAAAGTTATACAGTTCTGGTTGCCTCACCTTGAAAAGAATACCGTAGAGCTACTAGAAAAGATTCAGAAAAGGGCCACCAAAATGATAAAGGGTCTGGAGCTGCTCCCCTCAGGGGAAAGGTTCCAGCATTCGGAACTCTTTAGAGAAAAGGCAAATGAGAGGTGATAAACATTTTATAAAATTATGCGTGGCACAGAAATAGTGAAAAGAGACTAGGACTCAGGGACCTCCACTGAAGCTGCATGATGGAAGATTCCGAACAGACAAGTGTCATGGAATTCTACTCAATATTGATCCAGAGCAGATTCCAATGTATAGTTAGCAGAGTAGCAACTTAAACACGTTGCAGGATTCCCAAAAAAATAGACCAGAGGCAATTATATTTCATACAGCAGAGCTTTACTGCTACTGAAGGCAAATGAGCATAATGGTCACAAATCCAATACATTCAGGATTGGCACTGTCCAAAAGAAATCCAGTTGCAGCAGACTTAACTTAAACTTAAATTAACTTATAATAAGACTCAACCTTAACACTAAGCATACTATGTATAGAACACCACACTAGAAGGAAAAGAGACAGAAAGAGAAAGAGAAACCCAGGCTCCTTCTGGCCTTACTTTTATAGTCAGCATGACCTTGACTGGAAGAGATAACAGGACCAGTTTAAGCCAGCTGTACTCAGCTTCTCTGAAGGAATAACCCAAACACCATGAACCTTTTGCTTGTTTCTTTCACACAGAGAAGCTTCCAGAACCTTCTTGAATTAATTAGAATGGGAAATATCTCTACATATCATATCAATACTTTCTGCACTATGAAATGTATCTGAAGAAGTGTGCATGCACACGAAAGCTCATACCAAGAACAAACTTGGTCTCTAAGGTGCTACTGGAAGGAATTTTTTATTTTATTTTGTTTTGACAACAAGTAGTTTAACATGGAATTTGCACCCATAAGAGGCAGTGATGGCCATTTGAAAAGAGGATTTGACAAAGTCATGCAACATAGGGCTATTGATGGCTACTAGCCATTAACAAGGGTACGTTCTAACTCCACTGTCAAAGAAAGTGTTCTATAAATACCAGCTGCTTGGGTCCTGCTTTCAAGGTTCCCATAGCTACCTGGTTGACCACTGTGAACAGGACGATGGATTAAATGGACCATTGGTCTGATTCAGCTGGCTCTTCTGTGTTGTTAGCTAACTGTATCTTCCCATGGATAAGTGCTTTGAAGAGCCTGATGCTGTGAGATTATAGGAGAAGGGAGAGGGATGAGATTCTAGGGACCCTTCAGCTCTCCTGGAAGGCTGGCTACATTTGGCTCTTCCTCTCTGTGAAAGAAATCCAATTCCTGCTTGACATTACAGGAACTTCATCCCTGAGAAACAGTGTTTGTGTTTGCTGTCCCCCCCCTCCATCTCAGTGCCTTTGCATTTTGTTTAATGTCTTTTAGACTGGAACCCTGAGGGCAGGGGCTGCCTTCTAACTGATGTTTCAAAGACTTTTATTTTTACTTTGGGCTGAGTAGCATCCTATAAATGCTTAATGCAGATCTGTCTACCTATTTGTGAGGAGCAGGTATGTGTGCCAGAGGCACAAAACATGAGGAGGGAGGGCTTTTTGACCTGTTGTAAGATTGCTCATAGGACGCAGGTGGCGCTGTGGTCTAAACCACAGAGCCTAGGGCTTGCCGATCGGAAGGTCAGTGGTTCGAATCCCTGTGACAGGGTGAGCTCCTGTTACTTGGTCCGAGCTCCTGCCCACCTAGCAGTTCGAAAGCACATCAAAGTGCAAGTAGATAAATAGGTGCTGCTCTGGCTGGAAGGTAAGCGGCATTTCCGTGCGTTGCTCTGGTTCACCAGAAGTGGCTTAGTCATGCTGGCTACATGACCCGGAAGCTGTATGCCGGCTTCCTCAGCCTATAGAGCGAGGTGAGCGCCACAACACCAGAGTCGTCCGTGACTGGACCTAACAGTCAGGTGTACCTGAAACTTTACCTTTAAGATTGCTCATAGTTCCTATACTTAACATGTTACTGTGGTTACTGCTCTTCAAACATTCCAGGTCTTTATGCAAGTTCATCAGTTCAAGAGCTGATCTTTCAAAGGGGTTAAGCTAGAGGACAGCTGAACTTAGGTGGGTGAGGAACCACTCTATAGAATTACCTCTTTCTATGGATCATCTCTGGATTAGACCATGTAGACTCTGTAGCTGGAAGAAGATCTTGAGCTTCAGAAGAGCTATATTGGTCCAAGATAATTTTAGAATAGATAGAGGATAGGTAAAAGTGTGTGTGTGTGTGTGTGTGTGCCTGTGTGTGTTATTGTACAAAACTAATGTTAAAATGAGTCATATTACAGCTGTTGCCATTACTGTGAATGACTGTAGCACTATTACAATTCTCATAATTTGTAATATACCTCTTGGTAAAGTATTGAATAAATGGAATCCAATTTGATTTTTGTTTTGCTATCACTTCCCTCAGTTTAATGCATCGTGTGCTTTCTTAGCCAATACTACAGTATAATGCTCCATAGCTTTCTCAGCTATTTATAAACTGACAATTGATACCTAGATTTCTAGTGCTTGGAGATGATTATTATTAGGTTTGCCTCTCTCCTTTCTATTAAACCTATAGTTATCAACAGAATGAATAGCAAAGGTATAAATAGGCTACCAAGGCCCAAGATTATGGCTGTGATTACTTTGATCTCTGTAAAATAATAACAACCTTGAGCTACATCCAATTGTGCTCCTCCACAAACAGAAGGTTCTTCAGTTACAGGTAGGTAGCCGTGTTGGTCTGCCATAGTCAAAACAAAAAATAAAAATAAAAATAAAAAATCCTTCCAGGAATTTCAGAAATAGACTGGACAGAGAAGTTGCTGAATTGCAACTAATTACCAAACTTAAAACCATGGAGAGACCTGGTCCGAACAAAGACATTGGATTCTTATCTCATTATGCATGACAAAGCTATCTTTAGCCATCTCACCCCTTGCTTTTTCCTGTAAGACCAATTGCAGTTGTTAACAGTCGTCAACAGGTTTTCCACACCTATCAGCCAATCACCCATTCCCACCACCCTTCTGAGTAATACCCCTCCCCACTCTCTCACTATATAGAAGGTTCTTCAGGCTAGAGAGGAAGAATGTGATTTTGGCAATTTCCCCCTTTCTTTTGCAGCCCTTTCCTATACCACCTAATGTGCTATCTAATGGGACTTCCGACCCTTGGGAAAGGTTTTTGCACTGACAAAAACCTCTGCAGGATCAAAGAGTCTTCTGTTACTGGAGTTATTTATTCAAAACAACTTCAACAGAGTGTGGTATGTGAAACTGGAGTGTGTGGCCCAAAATACAAGATCAACATACAGATTAGACCAGGCTTCCTCAACCTCGGCCCTCCAGATGTTTTGAGACTACAATTCCCATCATCCCTGACCACTGTTCCTGCTAGCTAGTGATCATGGGAGCTGTAGGCCAAAAACACCTGGAGGGCCGAGGTTGAGGAAGCCTGGATTAGACTCTTAAACCATCAGAAACATGCTTAGTACCATCCCAGCTACACTGTATCACCAAGCAGGACATTTGCAGAGCACGCAATACAACAGGAGCAGGCTTAAGTCAGATCATCCAGCTTCTTCCTCTATCTCTCCTTCAGAGGTCTACCCACCTCAAAGCCAACTGGCAAAGTCCAACTGCCAATGTGTCTGCCAATGTGTCTGCATTCTTTTGCTCTCCTCTCCTCTTGTATTCTGTAAAGAAGAATGGCTTCCTTGACAGGCAGCTCCTGAGGCTCATCTCCCAAGCCTGCCTGGTCACCTCTTCTAATAGGGAATGGGAAATAGAAGAAGAAGAAGAAGAAGAAGAAGAAGAAGAAGAAGAAGAAGAAGAAGAAGAAGAATAGTAGTAGTCGTAGTTTGGATTTGATATCCCGCTTTTCACTACCCGAAGGAGTCTCAAAGCGGCTAACATTCTCCTTTCCCTTCCTCCCCCACAACAAACACTCTGTGAGGTGAGTGAGGCTGAGGGATTTCAGAGAAGTGTGACTAGCCCAAGGTCACCCAGCAGCTGCATGTGGAGGAGCGGAGACGCAAACCCGGTTCCCCAGATTACGAGTCTACCGCTCTTAACCACTACACCACACTGAAGCTGAATGTGGCTTCCTGGTTTGTTTTCCCACTTCCATGAAGGGAGGAGTAAAGGATCTGAATGCATTTACATCAAGCTAGCACATGTAAGTTAGGATTTGATTATTATTTTTCACTTCCCAAGTTCAATAGTAAGTAGTTCCAAGAAGAAGCTACTGCCAGATTGGTTTCCTTGTGAGGAGAGGTTGTTTAAGATTTATTGTGTTTTTCTGCTACTTATTTACAAACATATAAGCCGAAGTAGACACACACTGAAACAGAAAAAACACACACACTAATCTCTACAGCAGCATTTCGTTCCCCAAGAATCCATAGCATATCCTTCCTGCTTCCCTCATAGCTCTTTCGTGCCAGAATGCTACAATTTTTTGTCTCCTGCACTGCCTAACTTCCAACTGCCTCTATTTTTCATTCTCCATGCAGGAGGGGGTGACCACCAGCCATCAAAAACCGATGCTAATTAAATGAGGTGCCTTCTGGCCATGGATGCCCATTTAAGAGACATCTCTGGCAGTTAACTATAGAAAAGAGCAAAAGTGAACCACTTCATTTAAGAAGTAACTAGAACTGTGCTGGAAATGTCAGAAATGTATTTTTCAACCTTTCATTGGTGTCTGGGGCTGAAATGGAACCCTCTCAAAAGATTATGGGAGGGGGTGAAATTTCTACCAACCCTCCCCCACAAAATCAAGGAGTCGGTTGTCACCTTATTTAACCTTACAAGATAGCCAAGGGGTTGTGTTTTGTTTTTGTTTGCTATTTTACTTGCTTTAAAAAAAAACAATACAACATACAACATACAACATCCAAAACATGTGACATATAGTTGAATCTCTGCTATACTGCAGAGGGGCGGCAAGCGTGGGAGGCGGCGGAGAGGCGGCACGACGGGGGCGCCAGAGGGATAGCCGCGCCACAGCGGCTGATCTACCTAAGACGGCCCTGTTGTCATGGGAAACCTAGTTCAGCAATCACCTTAACAATACTGTATGTATTGATAAACATACATTACATTAGAATGTCATGTAGGGATGTGGGTGGCGCTGTGGTCTAAACCAGTGTTTTTCAACCTTTTTTGGGCAAAGGCACACTTGTTTCATGAAAAAAATCACGAGGCACACCACCATTAGAAAATGTTAAAAAAATTAACTCTGTGCCTATATTGACTATATATCAAGTAATTTTTCAATTTTTCCCGCGGCACACCAGGCAACATCTCGCGGCACACTAGTGTGCCACGGAACAGTGGTTGAAAAACACTGGTCTAAACCAATGAACCTCTCTTGGGCTTGCTGATCAGAAGATCGGCGGTTCAAATTTCCATGATGGGGTGAGCTCCCATTGCTCTGTCCCAGCTCCTGCCAACCTAGCAGTTCAAAAGCATGCCAGTGCAAGTAGATAAATAGGTACCACTGCAGCGGGAAGGTAAACAGCATTTCTGTGTGCTCTGGTTTCCGGCACGGTGTTCTGTTGTGCCAGAAGTGGTTTAGTCATGCTGGCCACATGACCTGGAAAGCTGACTGTGGACAAACGCTGGCTCCCTTAGCGAGATGAGTGCCGCAACCCCATAGTCGCCTTTGACTGGACTTAACTGCCCTGGGGTCCTTTACCTTTTACCTTTTAGAATGTCATGTGTTCCAGAGTAAAAATCTGGCGAATTCTGATTCAGATTTTTTATCGTTTTATCTTTTAGACAACCCTATAAAATAAACAGTTCCACATAAATGCTATTTTTGAGCTGGGTCACTCTGCAGCAATGTTATGCACACCTCCTACCAAGCTACCTGCTGTTGCTTGCACCTTTGTACACAAGCATAATTTAATTATTATTATTATTATTATTATTATTATTATTATTATTATTATTATTATATACCCCACCCATCTGGCTGGGTTTCCTCAGCCACTCTGGGCGGCTTCCAACAAAATATTAAAATACAATAGTCTGTCAAACATTAAAAGTTTCCCTAAACAGGGCTGCCTTCAGATGTCTTCTAAAAGTCTGGTAGTTGTTTTTCTCTTTGACATCTGGTGGGAGATTCCCATTGTGGCTTCTAGCTGAAATTTCTTGCAGATTGGCTAACTGATTTTAAGGCATATCCATAGACAATCTGTCCTCCCTCATGACATTTTTTCCCTGTTAATTTCCTTAAATTTTCAATAGCTTGCAGGCATTTTGCATTCTGAGAGTCATCTCCACGATCTCCACACTATGTTTCTTCTTCATCTCTTATTTTGCTGTTTATGTTTTCCAGTTGGAATGATTCATTTTGGCTCATCAAGTTTCGAGAGATACCAAATGAGAAACAAAACAACAGAAGCACAAATTTGTGCTAAGCTATACAGAAACTTGGAAACAGAACACCCAGAATATCACATTGTGTATGTATCCTGTTGTGCTGAAGGGACTAATCAGGGATTTAATTCAGCCATGTTTTGGCAAGCTTAGCCCTGGAAACTTGTGCTTAATGCTCAGTATTAGCTGGAATCAGAATGAACAATGTGTGCCTGTGTGTGTCCACAGGGTTTTTCATTCCCCGTGAAGAGTTTCTGAAAATAACGTAGTAAAATCTTTGAGGGACTTGGTATATGTGTGCAGCAGAATGATGGGAGTCAGGTGGTAGAATGAAGACAGAATGACAGTAGACTTCAGGGAACAACACAAGAGAAAAGAAATTTGTCGCCATGTTAACATATGGTATGCAGGCCTCTTTTTAAAAAAACATGTAGGAGCATTTTTAAAAGCATCCCCGCACCCCTGCACTCTGAAGTAGTAAATTCCATTTTATCACTTTGAGATTCGACCCACCTTCATGTGTAGACCACACCTCAGACTGTACCACTTCAGAATGCAGGTGGGGAACGCCGCAATGAGAGATTGAAACGGTCTTTATATAAGGCTGGATCGACAGTGATCTTCTAAATGTTATTAAATAAAATATTCTATAACACTTAATAGCAGATTTCCACTGTTGGTGGCTTGCTGGTTGCCAGTGCCCTCTGGTTCACATTTTAGTAACACATTTTTAATGTTATAAATGAAAAGTGTAGATCTACTCAGGGGTGTAGCAAAGGGGGGCGGGGGGCGGTCCGCACCAGGTTCCATAATGGAGGGGGTGACAAATTATGAAGGATTTTTTTTTTTTTTGAAAATGCCTGCTCCAAAGGTCTTATCTTACTATACTAGGGATTATATAGCTATATATGAAATTTCATGTATATTGGTTAATATCTTGACCCTCCTCCACCAAAATAGCTTTTCACTCGGCTGTTTTCCTATGTCAGAAATGCTGAAATTTCAGTTCAGAGAACACTTTACAGTTCCCAACCCTAACCCTGTGGAAAGCCATCAAATTAGACTTTAATTTGATTTTGAGATGTTTTTAGGAGGTAATTTAATTATTGTTTGATTTTATACCAATGTTATGTATCTGATGTTAGCCACCCTGAGTCCGACTTTGGCCGGGGAGGGTGGGATATAAATAAGAGTTATTATTATTATTATTACTTGTTATTATTCCTTTGTAAGAAAATATGAAATAATGTAAAACCATTTTTTTGCGGGGGGCGGGGGATCAATGGGGGGGTTGACAAGAAATTTTCCGCACCAGGTACTACCTGACCTACCCATGCCTGGGGGGGATGACAAAATTTTTTTTGCCTCCGGGTACCAATTTACCTTCCTACGCCCCTGGATCTACCCTAAATAATTGCCCTCCTCTGATTCAGTCAACCCAACTGTAGTCCTAGCATAGCTGCCTGATTCTTGATTATGACATTGAGCATCAAATATCATATTACAAAGCAGGAATGTTTCCAGAACTTGAAAGAATACTATCCCTCTTTCTTCTCAGTCTTCCCTTGAACACGCAGCCAGCAACATTGAGCTCCATGCCATTGAAATCCCTATTTGTATAATGGAAAATTTACCATTGCTGCAAACAAAACACAACTGTGAGATCAGTAACTAGCAGGATATAGTGGTCCGTGTAACTCAATATTTTCAACACCGACTGCCAGCATCACTGACACAATACTAATTATCTAATGCCAAGGGACCAAGGAAAGATCATTCACCACTAAAGTAAATGCCAGGTGTAAAGATTTTGAGAATATGGAGCAGAGTTAACACGTGGGGACATTGTTTCAAAAAATAAAAAATAAAAAGGACCAGGCTTTATGCTTTGTACTTTCATGGTAGCTGCTATATTTTAAAGGACTTGGGTCCTGCTGTACTAAGGAATTGCTTGGCACACAAAGAATTACCAGTAGATCACTACTTTGTCATCGTGCCAAGTCCCAGAAGACAACCATAGGACAAGTACCTAAAACAACCTAAAATGGCAGTGAGAACATTGGGGGGGGGAGGGGAGAGTCTACCGGTAGCAGGCGATACACAAAACTATTTCAGCTAACCAGACAGCTTTCGGTGAGCTTAAACCCAGATGAATGTAAAGCCCCAAAGTAATTTACATTTGATGCTGATGAATGTACATCAGAAGAATAATTCATACCCTACTGCTGAGTAATAAAACTACTTGAGAGTCTTTTAAAAAAAGGTGTCACAGTAGGAAGACTTGAGGGGAGGAAACACTGCTCATTTGCATATATCGGTGCAGTTTTATCGAATAACAAAATGAAAATGAACAAAACAACTGTGGTTGGGAAGCAAATAGTGACTATTTTGACCAGAGCTTGGGTTAAGGAAATGCCTACTGACTCCATTGTCGGAAAATAACACAGTGAAATTGCCCTCTTAGACAGCGGGGGGGGGGGAGGGGGGAGAGAGAGAGACTATAATTTGTGATCATTTTGTTTGAATTAGCAACATGGTGAATTTTGAAGTAGTAGCATCCAGTGCTAGGTTTCTCAGCTAAATCGTCCGGTCGGCTAACTTGGTCTAAGTCAGGCGTCGGCAAGGTTATCTGGCCATGGGCCGGATCAAGCCCACGGAAAGCGTCCGTGGGCCGGACAGGCACAGCGCGATGCCGGAAATCACATCTGCGCATGTCCGTGGCGCCGAAAATCGCTTCTGCGCATGCCCAGATGCCGAAAATCGTGCCTGCGCAGAAGCGATTTTCAGCGTCTGGACATGCGCAGATGCAATTTCCAGTATCTGCACATATGCAGATGCAATTTCCCGTGCTGCTCAGCAAGTCCCCGAGCCGTGCTGGTTTAGCGCAGCATGGGGTGGCTTGCCGAGTGGGCAGCTCTGTTGGCAGGCAGCTCGTGGGCCGGTAATACGGTCTTCGTGGGCCACATCCGGCCCACGGGCTGCAGGTTGCCGACCTCTGGTCTAAGTAATAACTTGGTTCACAGCCACACATATCTCTAATGGTAGGGCAATTATGAGCCCATACAGTCACAGTAGGGGTGATAATTCCAATGGGTAGGGAATGGGGGGTGGATAGGTTTAGTATTCTAGAAGCAATTCCAGAAAAACCGAGTTTCAGACTTAAGAAGCACCAGGAACCATAGTTCCCATGTTTCCCAGTCACAACCAATGTTGCTCATCCAATATTCCCCATGGTTCCCAGGGAAACAGAATGGGGGGGGGGAGCTTCAGTAAGTGTTAGCAGAGTGACTGAAATAAAGCAGATGTAGTCCAGAGAGTAAATAAACAGATAATGTTTAGTGAGATAAACGGAACATAAACAGTATGTATATTGAGAACCTTATTTTCAGGCCTAGCTGAGGGCAGGGAGACATATTCAGTCACACATACGGAGGTAAAACTCCTTCAGAAGTACTTTCCCCTCCAACTCCTCCAACTGTCAAAGGTCAGCCATCTTCCTCATTGACAGCTAACTCCTAACTGACTAGAACTTCCAGCCAATCAACATCTGCTGTCATCCAAGCCAACAACAGAATTAAACCCTTAGGTGATGCACCGAGTAACCCCTGCTGTTGTATTTCCAACAGCAAGAAGAATGCTTCAAAATTCTTGTCCAGAAGGCATAATTAATAGGCCATGGGGGGGGGAGTGCTTAGAAAATGTTGTCTCCAGACACTCTCCACTGGCAGCCATACAAAGAGTGCATTGCAATAGTCCAGGTATGATGTAACTGAGATATACATTTTGCATTATGAATGCTCCTTCACCCATTTAGAAGAGAAGATGCTTGCCATGGCCTGGGTGACAGGAAGCCTTGCATCCGATCATCTAATGAGGGCAGTCTCCTGTAATTGCAATGCATGCAAAATGTCAAGAAAGGAAGTGCTCTTGTCACATCTCTGGAGCTGGAACCATGTTGCACTGATCGATGCTCGTGTCAGATAGTGAGACGTATGAGAAAAAGTTCCTAATCACACAATTAAAATTGACGATGGATCTGATTAGTGTGATTTGGAAGAGGGTAGTGTGATATTTTTATTTTTATTATTATTATTTGAAACTGAGCAATCCAAACAGCTTTTGGAAAATACTTACTAAAACATAAGCTAACATGTGCTGCAAATGGTTGTAGACAATTCAAGGATAGCATTTCCCTGAATATTTTATCCTCAGTGAAAACGTTGATACCAACCCTGTTGGACATGTTAATTTATTTTTCATTATATCTGTGTATTCAAATTTCCTATACATGCTGCCAGATGAGGAAACTATTATTATTTCCCCATGGAAGAATGTGCAGTTGTCATAATTCTTAAAGAAATTATTCTGAGCTGTCCATGCATTGACTTCTAAGCTAATTTACATGGAATGAAAATTGAACACACATATAGTAGTGTTGTGGTGTGAACCAATATGACCCCCCATGGTGTGAAGTTAGCATAACTTGTTATAAAATACATCTCTCAATGGACTGCCTTGATCCTGTTTCTAGCCCTTATCGTAAACATGTTCTAGAAGGGATGAGTAAATATTCTGACCTCCTAATACTTAATGTAAAGATCACACACTAATCCTCTGCTACTAGCAAGGATTAATTATCACCTTCTGTAGGAAAGATTGGGTTCTGCATAACCGAAGAATCTTACTCCAAAGGTAAACTCAAGATTTGGGAAGTATACAAGATAACCAGCTAGACATTTCTCTCTAGTGTCATGTCCTTTCAACTACAAAACTAGGCATGCTAAACAAAATTGCAAACAGACAGGAACTTGTAGGAAATAAAGTTACAAAGGAATAAAAATGTTATTACACCCACTCATCCAAAAAGCCCCCTCCTCCTTTTCCATAAGGAAACATTGGCTCAAAATAGTATTTAATCCCCAGATTTTCTATGGTTGGGTAGCTCAGAGCTCCACCAGGACCCCCTCTTTGCTCCTAAACAATCTCAAGGATCAGCCCTATGCCTCACTGGACCATGGACCATGAAATGAATGAGAGACACATTATAGTCTTGCGGGTACATATTATTGATGGGGAGAACATAAACCCTCAAACAAAAGGCACAGCCCTCTGATTCATGACTTGAGTTCCCCTTACTTCAGGACAGGTCTAGCCTTCCCCTCAGTTTCTCACTTTACTTATAGCATGGGTCTGTGGCACATTACTGAGCTCACTCTCTCTAGACTTTGTGAAATAATCAGGGGTCCTTTTTAGTCTTTAGGTCAAGGTTTCTATGCCGTGTGATTTGCTGTCTGCTTTTATTGTAGCTTTGTTTTCTGTATAGGAGCCAACTCCTAGGGGCTGAGGTCCCTTGCCCCCCCCCCCAATAAAATATTTGAGGAGATTGCCTCCCCCACAAGTTGACAGGCATTGCCATTCCAATGGCATGTATGCACCGTGTCTCATGATCAGTTAGGCAGGGTGGGGTTGCCTTGGTTCACCGATATTTTATTCAAGTTGTCTGAATGCAGCATCTATCTACTCTGTCACTTTCATTTCACGTAATAAAGCATTCCCACGTTCAGATTACACAGCTTGTGATTCACTGTCTATCACCATTTCTCAATACTTGGGAGCAGAGGTGAGTGAAATTGCCAATGGGAACACAGCCACGAGTTGCTATTGCAGCAAAGGCCCAGTAGAGATGGGAAGGTTTATATCACTTGTCCTGTTCATCATCTAGATCCCAGTGCACAACTAGTCCTTCTCTGGGGCCTCCCTACTGCTTAGTCTCCTAGTGGTGAAGTCCTCTGGCTGCTAGGTGTATACTCCTCCACCAGCTCTGGACATTGACAGGTCCAAAACCATCTCAGTTCCTGGAAGTCTGGGCTGAAGAGGAAGAGTCTTGGGTCATGGTCCAGATGTAGTGAGTGAGGCCATGAGTTTGGGTCTGCTTGACTGTGACAGTGTTTTCAGGGACCACAGAGTCCTATTCCACTTACTTGGATCAGGTCTCTGTGAGTCATGATTGTGCTGGACACCCAGAGCAGCTGAATGTAGCTCCCTAGCCATGTATTATGATTTTCCAGGTGCTTGCCAGGTGCTCAAAAAGCATCAAAACCAGAACATTTACCCTGTTCCTACTGGAATACCACCATGTGGCTAGCTAGGTGGCACTGTGTTCTAAACCACTGAGCCTCTTGGGCTTGCTGATCAGAGGCTCAGCAGTTCAAACCCCTGCAATAGGGTGAGCTCTCATTGCTCTGTCCCAGCTCCTGCCAACATAGCAGTTTGAAAGCACACTAGTGCAAGTAGATAAATACGGTAAGTACCACTGTGGTGAGAAGGCAAACAGCGTTTCCGTGCGCTTTGGATTCTGCCATGGTGTTCCGTTGTGCCAGAAGCAGTTTAGTCATGCTGGCCACATGACCTGAAAAGCTGTCTGTGGACAAATGCTGGCTCCCTCAGCTTGAAAGTGAGATGAGGGCCACAACTCTATAGTTGCCTTTGACTGTCCAGGGGTCCTTTACCTTTTTACCTTTAGCTTTTACATTCAGATAAATATGTGACAAGTTGTGCAGGCCTTAATTAGCAATACTATTCATCTCAAGTACAGCAATGTTGCATTCACTGTGAGGCACATAATTTAATATTTTTTTTATATACTATTAAAACAACAACAACAACAACACTAAAGAAATTCCATTTGGCATCTGTTGTTGTTGTTCAGTCGTTCAGTCGTGTCCAACTCTTCGTGACCCCATGGACGAGAGCACGCCAGGCACACCTATCCCTCACTGCCTCTCGCAGTTTGGCCAAACTCATGTTAGTAGCTTCGAGAACACTGTCCAACAATCTCATCCTCTGTCGTCCCCTTCTCCTTGTGCCCTCCATCTTCCCCAACATCAGGGTCTTTTCTAGGGAGTCTTCTCTTCTCATGAGGTGGCCAAAGTACTGGAGCCTCAACTTCAGGATCTGTCCTTCTAGTGAGCACTCAGGGCTGATTTCTTTGAGAATGGATAGGTTTGATCTTCTTGCAGTCCATGGGACTCTCAATAGTCTCCTCCAGCACCATAATTCAAAAGCATAAATTCTTCAGCGATCAGCCTTCTTTATGGTCCAGCTCTCACTTCCGTACATTACTACTGGGAAAATCATAGCTTTAACTATACGGACCTTTGTCGGCAAGGTGATGTCTTTGCTTTTTAAGATGCTGTGTATTTCCTGAAGTTTTCTATCTAATCTCACTAGCCTGTGCATATTTTTCTGGTAAAAGCCACTTCCATATTCCACTTACCTGTATATATAATCATGCTGTTGACATATATTTTGTGCTCAGAAACTGCGAAGTAGACAAACAGACACTGTGGTACATTGGATAGTGTGTTTGATTTGCATGAGGACGATGGGTGAGGTGGACCACTCAGTCATGAAACTCTGGGTGGCTGTGGGAAAATCACTATATTTCTGTCTCCTTCTCAATTATCTCAGGTTGCTGTGAGGATAACATGGCAAAGGTGTGGGGGGGGGACCGGAGAATGAGCTAGACTACAGGACAACCAATCCGTTAACAGCCATTGTCCCCTGTCAAAAGTCCACATAAGAATATTGTTACTGTGAATGGCGAAATGGAAAAACAAGGTACACGCGTGACATCCCAAACTATCTTTCATGGCATTCTTTGACCCAGATGAACAGTAAACAACAAGGAAAGTCCCTGTATTAGGCCTGGCCTCCAGTTTTCCCAGCTTCCTTGAACGTTCAATGTCAATCTTAATTGTTGCTGTTGTTGTTGTTCAGTCATTCAGTCGTGTCCAACTCTTCGTGACCCCATAGACCAGAGCACGCCAGACACTCCTGTCTTTCACTGCCTCCCGCAGTTTGGCCAAACTCATGCCAGTCGCTTCGAGAACACTGTCCAACCATCTCATCCTCTGTCGTCCCCTTCTCCTTGTGCCCTCCATCTTTCCCAACATCAGGGTCTTTTCCAGGGAGTCTTCTCTTCTCATGAGGTGGCCAAAGTACTGGAGCCTCAATCTTAATTAAAGTTACTCAATTTCTGATAAAAGCTGATGACCTAGAAAACAAAGCCAAAGACCTAAGGCTAGCTGGGATGCCAGCAGAAATGAAACCCTTAGGATTAGCCCCTCTTCAAATCCCTCTTGTTCTGTGACAAGTTTCATTAGCTGCTGACTTAGTTTAAACTGTCTTGCATTGATAGCCACTTAATAAAGGTGCAGCTTCACAAAGCATATTTTCAATATTCACTCTCAATGTAAGTAAATGCCCTTGAGAAATCTCTGCTGGATGAAAAGAAAGCACCTTCCTGCAACCATTTTTGTTTTGATAGCTCACTCTTTTGCATTTCAGTCCAAATGTTTAAAAAATATTTGTATATTCATTTTAGGACACCCCCCCCAGGCAAAGAGATAGAATACAATACTTTTCATGAGTATATTATGTTGTGTAAAATTCCCTTCTCTACACAAATAATTAAATACGCATCAGTATCAACCAACAAATTCCCAATACCAAATTCCCAATACCAATATTATAAATATGTCAGCATTAATAATGAAATACATGTTTGTTTCAAAATATACTACAACTATATTAACATCGTTCAATAAATACTCATATCAGTGCCAATAACACTATCTTCTTCTCTGGTGATCACTCGTAGCCGAGTAAGATTGTCTTCCATAAACACGGTTTTAACAATGAGTCCGTAAGTGACTGTGGAGGCCAATTCTGGACCCACACGTCCGTCCACAGTGGGACATTGGTTTCCAGGCGGGAGTTGATAACTGGAAGAAGCAAAGATCACCAGTGCTGAAGCAATGATTCTTCAACATCAACTTTGTTGGAGTGGTCATGTTGTGTGAATGCCTGATGATCGTCTTCCAAAGCAGCTACTCTATTCTGAACTTAAAAATGGAATGCTGGTGGTCAACAAAAGAGGTTTAAAGACTGTCTCAAGGCAAATCAAAAAAAAAAAATGTAGTATAAACATTGACAACTGGGAAACACTGGCATGTGAGCGCTCCAGTTGGAGAACAGCCTTTACCAAAGGTGTCATGGGCTTTGAAGACACTTGAACTCAGGACGCAAGGGAGAAACGTGCTAAGAGGAAGGAATGCTTGGCAAACCCTCACCGTGATCAACTCCTGCCCGGACACCAATGTCCCCACTGTGGAAGGACGTGTGGATCCAGAATTGGCCTCCACAGTCACTTATGGACTCATTGTATAAATGTCTTCACACCCACATTTAACCTGACGAAATCCAAGGGCTAAATCCTGAGTAATTTTTAACACATGACTGCTGTATTTAAAAGGCATCCCCAAACAAAAGGGAGAATAGGGGGGGAAATAGTAGTGTTAAAGCTATGGTTTTCCCAGTAGTGATGTATGGAAGCGAGAGCTGGACCATAAAGAAGGCTGATCGCCGAAGAATTGATGCTTTTGAATTATGGTGCTGGAGGAGATTCTTGAGAGTCCCATGGACTGCAAGAAGATCAAACCTAATCATTCTGAAGGAAATCAGCCCTGAGTGCTCACTGGAAGGACAGATCTTGAAGTTGAGGCTCCAGTACTTTGGCCACCTCATGAGAAGAGAAGACTCCCTGGAAAAGACCCTGATGTTGGGAAAGATGGAGGGCACAAGGAGAAGGGGACGACAGAGGATGAGATGGTTGGACAGTGTTCTCGAAGCTACTAACATGAGTTTGACCAAACTGCGGGAGGCAGTGGAAGACAGGAGTGCCTGGCGTGCGTCCATGGGGTCGGACATGACTAAACAACAACAGTAGTATTCCACCTAGAGAACAATGATTGTCCCTGTTTTATTTTTTATTTTTAAGGAACAACTTACTGTGGCCTCTCTTGAAAAAGACTTGCATTCTCCTCCATTGAGAATACAACTCAATACACCTTGCAGCATGCTAATTTTAAATGCTGTTTGTAATATCTTATGAAATAGATTTTCTAGGGTGTTTTTTCCTCTCCATACACCATACCGACTATGCCAAAGCCTCAGTGCTAAATCCCTTAACAATTTCATTGGCATATCTAATCGAGTTACATAAAGATTTAAGTCATTTGGGGAGCCGCGGTGCCTCATCCGCAGCTTTACAGCAGACGGTAATTCCATTTATTGAAGGCTTGAAAGTATTTAGGTTTAAAATGCAGAAGACAAGATATGACTCAAGCTTCCAAGGCAACACATCTTAAAGTAGTCCAGTGAACATCCAGGCCTCGGGGCAATAGGGGTGGCAGTGGGTGAGTGGCTGCACAGAGCCAACAGATGTCCAACAGCAGGGGGAAAACTAATGGTGAAGAAATGCCCCACAGCTTGGAGGGAGGTTTGCTGAGGAGCTTTAAGGTATGCAGGAAAGGGAATGGCAATGGAGAAGGCAGAAGTGTGTGTGTGTGTGTGTGTGTCAGAGACATGGCCAGCAGAGAGGAATCTGCAGAGGGGGAGGAAGAGGCAGAGAAAATTTGAAACTTGATTCTTTCATGCAACGAAAGTGAGATAAGCCCTTTTCGCTCTGGAATGCTGCCTGTAAGTTTTCGCAGCACCACCAAGAGGAAGGAGCAGGAGGCAGGTGGTGGGAGGGAGTTGGATTCAACTCCCGAGGAGTAGGAATTGGCTGCACCTGAGTCTCCAAAAAGTAGGAGGCGGAGCAAGTGATTAGAACAAAGGAGGACCAGCAGGAAGCAGGGGCGGGCCTGGGGTATACCTGGCCTTCGGCCTTCGGAAGGGCAGGAAGCCACTCGAGTCAACTGACACTGACAGTGAGGAATGAGTTATGGGAAGCTCAGGTTGCTGGAAGCCTGTTATTGCTAATAAACCTCAACTAGTTAAACTGCCAGCGTCTTGTGTCTTGTGTAAGAGAAGTGCTAAACCTGACTGTGTGTATACTTCACTTTCTCTTTAAAGGTAGACTTTTTGTTATTGGAATTTTTGTTGGCTAAGTCAAGCAAACAACGAGAAATGGAGCAACAGAGAAGAACCAAAAAACTACATACAGTGGTACCTCGGTTTTTGAATGTAATCCATTCCGGAAGACCGTTCAAGTTCTGAAACGTTCAAAAACCGAAAACTCAATAGCTGACAGCTAGGTCTCAGGATCTTGCACTCATAGAATCATAGCATCATAGAGTTGGAAGAGACCACAAGGGCCATCCAGTCCAACCCCCTGCCAAGCAGGAAACACCATCAAAGCATTCCTGACAGATGGCTGTCAAGCCTCTGCTTAAAGACCTCCAAAGAAGGAGACTCCACCACACTCCTTGGCAGCAAATTTCACTGTCGAACAGCTCTTACTGTCAGGAAGGTCTTCCTAATGTTTAGGTGGAATCTTCTTTCTTGTAGTTTGAATCCATTACCCCGTGTCCGCTTCTCTGGAGCAGCAGAAAACAACCTTTCTCCCTCCTCCATATGACATACTTTTATATATTTGAACATGGCTATCAGATCACCCCTTAACCTTCTCTTCTCCAGGCTAAACATACCCAGCTCCCTAAGCCGTTCCTCATAAGGCATCGTTTCCAGGCCTTTGACCATTTTGGTTGCCCTCCTCTGAACACGTTCCAGCCTGTCAGTATCCTTCTTGAACTGTGGTGCCCAGAACTGGACACAGTATTCCAGATGAGGTCTGACCAGAGCGGAATACAGTGGTACTATTACTTCCCTTGATCTAGATGCTATACTCCTATTGATGCAGCCCAGAATTGCGGAAGCCACATGGCATGTTCGACTTCTGAGTTGTATTTGAAAACCAAAGCATTTACTTCTGGGTTTACGGCATTCAAAAACCGGAATATTTGTCAACGGAGATGTTTGAAAAACAAAGTACCACTGTACTAAGTCTATGTTTCTGCTCTATGTGTACCCTAAATTATGATATGATTCAGGGAAGCTTCCCATGTTCCTGAGCCCTTACCGGCTCAACTCTGCCACCTGTTTGGTCTGGTGAGAGTGACCTTCTTGGTATTTCATTTTTTCCAGTCATCACTTGATATCACTATTACTTGTTAACACTATACTTTGCAGTCATCACCACCATCATTTGTTGTAATTACAAGTTGGAAAATATTACAGTTACAATTCAAGGTTTCCCCCTCCTACTTGCAAGCTTGTGCTGTATAGCTTTGGTGTGAACTGGAGGCATCATCGAGAAATCCTTCTCACTGAGCCTCAATATTTTCCCAATATTATCATCAGTGTTATTTACATTTCATCTACTGTTATTCTGAGAGTTAAAAAGATGCTCTCTCTCTCTCGCTCTCTCTCTCTCTCTCTCCATTTTCTTTCCTTGCTGCTGTGTCTGACTTTCTGATGTTTCAGCTAGAGAGGTTCTCTTTGCCGTGACTCAATAATTTCCCATCATTCTGATGGCAAACAGGATTGGGAGATAATGACTATTCGCATTCCACATCAGATTGTGTTTCCTTTTGTTAAAAGATAAATAAATGTGCATGAAAATTCGTAGGGAATTTCCATGTGCATTTCTCCTAAAAGACACATTTCCGCTCATATAATGCATTTGGTTCATTGTTTTCATGAATATCAGCACTTGTATCTGTATGTGTTCTTTTCTCTAACATACACTTTTTTGTACACGTTTCTAGGTTGCAGATTGCATCGCAAAATTCAGCCGAAGACATAATGACTTTAAAAAGATGTTTAAATTGTTGACTCCCCACAAACCTGGAGCTTTTTGGTTAGAGATAATTGGGACATAGGTTCCAAAGAAGTTGACTGATCTTTTAATGTATGCAACAACCACACCCAGAATCTTATACATGCAGAAATGGAAAGACGAAGAGAGTCCAACAAAAGAATGGCTTATAAAACTAATGCACTATGCTGAAATAGCAAAATGGACTGTAAAACTAAGAGATCAAAATGATAAACTATTTATGGAAAATTGGAGGCCTTTTTGGACTGTCAAAATATTTTGGCGATATGAAATCATGTGCAGGATTTGAGATATGAGCAGCAGTGGGGGGATGAAATGATGTTAGGATGGACTTAGGGGGTTTCATAACAAGTATAAAGCAACAATTAAGGATAAGAATAAAAACACCAGTGCGGGAGGGGTAGGAAGTCAAAAAGAAAAAAAATATAATGAATGGTACATTGTCTATGTAGTAAATTTGTTTAAATGTTTTGAAAAACCTAATAAAAATAATTCGGCCAAAATTCGGTGAATTTTGTGGTTCACTTCCTGCATTGGTTCAGAAAGTGCAAATTAGGTTGGTTCACATTAAAATATATACTGACCAGAGTTTACGCCCATCCCTCGAGTGAGCAATCTGCTGCTACTTTCAGAACTCTTGAACTTGACTGCAACACCAAGGGTTGCTTCAGCTCAGCAATAGCTTTCACCTCAGCCTGTCTTGAAGAATACATTTCCCTATGCATATATATATATATATATATATATATATATATATATATATGTATATATATATACACTTAACTTTGCATTCCTGGCTGAACACTGCTGTCTTGTTTTATAAAACATCTCTGGGGAGAAGAAAAGTGCCAGACTTGTCTCAAGGTCTGCCAATGAATGTCACCTGAAGGTGTGTCGCCCTCATTGCTATCTTTTTTTGTTCTGTCTCAATGCGGCTGCCTTCATGTGTTTGAACCCTTTCACATTACATTTTCCAATAAATTAATAAGCAAGAATGAGAGGAAACATGATATGCAATCTGTGTGCATCTCACACCGAGAGCTCTTTTTTTTTTACCTCTGCTTTGTTGTATGAAAAACAAGGAGAGTGTGAAGCCAAACCAGAGAGAATAGCGTAATGAATGTTTCTATGGCTACAAGGGGAGTTGCTGTGCACTGAGCCTTTTCGATGAAGACATTAAGACAGTTTGACAAAGTACCAGTAAAGAGGGGAGAAAGGAAAGCTCCAGAACTGAGGAAGGTCAAACGTGGACTAGACACTTGTACAAAGCATGTCACTTTTATTTGATTACGAAGAGGCCTGCTAATTAATATGCCATTGTGGGAAGAGTAACATTTCCAGTTTTAATACTATTCCTTCTCTGAATTCATGGGAGTCATGGTTAAGAAAAATATGTAAATCTGTGCTTGTTGTTTCTTTCTTTCTTTGATATCATACATGATGTCACTTATCAATAATTTTTACTGACAGTGGCAGATCTTCAGCAAACTGGAAACCCAGAGCTATGAATCCTATAGGCAAAGAGGAACAGTTGAGAGATCATTTACCAAGCAAAAGGAGATTGGTGAGTTGAGTTGAATTAAAGTATGTTCTTAATGCTAAGTGGGGTGGGCTTGGACAGGGGAGGGTTTTACAGGCAGCACATTTCCCCCCAGAAGCTTCTTCCACAAGTGTCCAAATTTCTTAAGCTTCTTTGTTGCAAAGCCTTCATAAGGCCAAGTCATGACACACGACGTTCCTTAACATCTCTGTATAGTGCCTTCTAACCCTCCTTTTCTCCTTCCAGCACACTTCTTTCCAACCAGTGGCATGGGGTATGGGGCGGTTGCCCAGGACACAAAATTTCAAAGCCTGGTGCTGCTTCAATACAGCCGTGTGCTTCTGTCGCTGGGCTCCACTGAAAATGGTTTCTCCATGGAACAACTCTTGAAAATGCCACTGTTTCCAACTCCATACTTGGTTTCTTCTCTCTCACAAGTCCCAGCTAGACTGTTGCTTCCTTTCCCCACTCTCCCAGCCTTGGCATCCAGAGATAATATGTTGCTGTTTCTAACATGTTCTCTCCTATGCTTCCTCTGCCCAATGACTGGATGATAGCTGTGGGCCATTGTGACCTCACAGTAGCTGGAGACGCCATGACTTCCAAGCCAACTACTGACGTTGCAGAACTCTCTGTTGCCTGGTTCAGAATGTAAGTCTGGGCAGCTTGCCATTCTTACAAATTGAATGGCTTCCCTCAGAAATTCTTCTGCGGCTTAGAAGGATTCCACACACAAATTTTTCTTGAATGGCTTCCCTCAGAAATTCTTCTGCGGCTTAGAAGGATTCCACACAGAGACTTTTCTCTTCATTTTCCTTTTTCTCCAAGACATAGGCAATAATTGTATCTCAGGCAAAGCCCCACATAAAGCTCCAAGCCTAAAGGAACAGTGGACAAACCCAAGAAGAAACAGAACCTTGCGAGGGAAGTAGCTCTACTACTCACGCGTCTCTCTAATCAAGCTCCATGAAGCTTTCCCAGTGGGTGTGATGCAGATAAAAATAAACATGACTTTAGAAACCTTCACTAGTGGCCTGGTGGATTCACCCAATATTGAAAAGACAGAAACTGCAGAGTTGAAAACACTGTTAAGCAAGGCAAACAGCACCAAACATTGCAAAATCTAAGGGATTATTTACAATGCAAGAGTAAACAGCTGCGGGCAGTGCAGGAAAACATTCATCCACAACAAGCAGCAATTTCCTGTTGTGTCAAACCCAGAGCCAGGTTCAGTATCTGCAGGTTATTTTCTTTGCGCATATCCAGTTTTAGCTCAAGCCCCCACCTTCAAAAATATGGGACTCCAGTTTGGATGTCTGAGTACATATTTATTTATACCCCACCATTTTTCCTGACCAGACTCAAGATGACTTACAGCTAAAAATAAGAAATGTTTAAGACATACCAAAAAATAATTAAAAACAATTGAACATTGATAGAATTAAATCTCTCCCACTCTCCCTCCCTCCCTCTCTCTGCAATGTATTAGACAAAACCACAGAAATATACAAAACCTCGGAGCTTCCCTCCTCCTCCTAGGATCTAGATATGCCAATCAAAGTCTGTCTTTTGGTCTTACTCGTTTTTATTCAAAGACAAGATGGTTTGTACCCCTTCCCATGTACCAAAGCAAACTGTTAGCTGAATTTAAGTTGCTATTAATATTATTAAGATTGGTTTCAGGACAGCATTATCCACTGCACCTAAGGACAGAAACCTGGCTCTAAAGCAAAAAGACTCTTACAGTCAGTGGGGTAGCTGAAGTTTTGATGTGCTGCCTGAGACTGAGGACAGAAACCGCAAGTTGCTGATCATCCGGGAGCTTTGAATTTGATGCATGGTGCTCTGATCTTAGGGGACAGAAGGGCAGGAAGCACGAGAGGGTGAAGTACTTTGCTGGAAAAATAAAGTTGCTGTGAGTTGCTCAGTTTAGAACCAGACGGCCATTCTAATAACATAAGAGCCTGACCGTCTCGTCCAGCATCCTGTTCTCACAGTGGCCAACCAGATGCCTGTGGGAAACCAGGAATCAGGATTTGAGCATAAGAGGCGTCTCTCTTCCTGTGGTTTCTAGCAAATGGTATTCAGAAGCATTGCTGCTTCCAACTGTGGAGGCAGTGCTTCAACAGCAGACTCTTCCATGAATGTGTCCTGTCCTCTTTTAAAGCCTTCCAAGTTGGGGGCCATCACTGCCTCCTGTGGGAAGAAGAAGAAGAAGAGGAGGAGGAGTTTGGATTTGATACCCCACTTTATTACTACCCGGAGGAGTCTCAAAGCGGCTAACATTCTCCTTTCCCTTCCTCCCCCACAACAAACACTCTGTGAGGTGAGTGGGGCCGAGAGACTTCCAAGAAGCGTGACAAGGTCACCCAGCAGCTGCATGTGGAGGAGCGGAGACGCGAACCCGGTTCACCAAATTACAAGTCTACCGCTCTTAACCACTATACCACACTGGCTCTCTAAGCGAGTTGCTTAGTTTTATTTTGGGTTCGTGGAAAGTAATGGCCAGCGATGATTTTTATTCCATTTAAGAAACCAAAATAAAAATCGAGTGCAATTTCATATAACTTTCTAATGTGAGTGGCTAGATGCTGGAAACAGGGGCAGATGGGCTACATTTTACCAAGAATAATAGTACATCCATCATCTGCAAGTTAGATGTTTAAGGCTTAATGAAATATTCCAGCCAAGGCAAGCAGATTTGTTCATATGTCAATAACTGGAAAACTGATTGTTTTGCAAGGAAAATAAAGCAAAGAAATAAAATGACTCAGCCATTAAGACAATCTACGAAAAATTTATGAGTCTGCAAAAAACCCCGGCTTGCTGAGCATTGGAACAAATTGGAAAAATCGAAGAGAAAACTGGATGTGAACCTTTAAATGTGCTTCTGACCTATGCAAAGTGACTTTGCACACAAAAGAAATAAATGACATCATATAGTTAATTATTAAATCAGTATACATATGGAAAAAAAAAATCTGTTTGCAAGCTCACCAGGAGCCCCTCCACGCAGTCTGATTTTTCCCATGTTAATCTTTCAGTTCCAATTTCATTCCTTTATTCATAAGTCTGAAAGCCCATTACCTTAAAGGTTTTATTAATGCTCTCAAATTTGTCTTAAGTAACACGGTGCAAGTTAAAGCCAGTCAAGTCAGGTGTGAAAGTCTAGCTGAGTGCCATACTAAACGTTTCCTGAGAATATTTTGTCTTCGGAAGACAGGTCAAAATTTCATCAAGCACTGTTTCAACTGGAAACACACTACCTGTGGGGAGGAGGGAGAATAAGAAACAACAGTTGACTGAAAATATAGCACAAGGCAGCAAGACAACATGTACACCAAACATGGAGAAGACGAGATAGAGACAAAGATCTGAAGAATCAATAGCAGCAATAGAATGTGGGGCTAGGAAGATATGGAAGGGGCTGTGCCTTATTGGGATACAAGAAGCAGACAGGCTAAGGACGGGCAGAAATTGTAGGGTGCATTTTCCCTGTTGATGTTCAGTTCCAGGTCCGTCCGTCCCCTATTTTCCTCCAGTTGAAACAAACAGTGGTTCCAGACTTGGCATAGAGACCATCTTATCATGGAAAACCTGCTCCCTGCCTTGCAGTCCTTTTCTCACCTGGCCTGGGAGGACTGACTCCACCTACAAAACCGGAGGTTGCTGAACAGACTCTTTGGCTGGGGTGTTGTTTGGGGCTTTTTGCTGTAGGGGTGCTAGTTGTTGCTGTGGTTGGTGGGTTGCTGTTGTTGTTTTTTGTATGTTTATTTTAGTTCTTGTGATTTATGTGGAAATTGTTTAGTTTGGTTATGTATTTTTCTTGATGTTGTCCTTATTGTTTATGACTACAGTTGTAATGATCTACAGTACATTAATCTACCACTGTGATCTACACTCCCAACAAATGTCAAAGAGATAATTATATGACCATCCATAAACATCTGAAGGTGGCCCTGTATTGTGAAGTTTTTAATGTGTGGTGTTCTTTTGTGCTTCTGTTGGAAGCTGCCCAGAGTGACTGGGGCAACCCAGTCAGATGGGTGGGGTATGAAAAAATATTATTATTATTATTATTATTATTATTATTATTATTATTATTTTGCAGTTACGTATCTTTTTTTTACATTGTAAGCTGCCTTCAGCATGGTTTGAATTCTGGAAAGGCAGCATCCAATCAAATTACATACAGGTATGTATATTCATGCCTCTCCAGACATGCACCCAGAATGCCTCTTGTTTGCCCTCTCCAAGTTGGAAGTCCAACATGGTAGAGGACTTTACCACCACCTCAGAGAGGAGGCATCTCTCTCTCTCTCTCTCTCTCTCTCTCTCTCTCTCTCTCTCTCTCTCTCTCTCGGATGGACTTCTTTCTATATGCACTGAGAGAGGGAGATCCCATGCACCCTTTGATGCTCTCCTAGGGACCACGAAACTGCACCCTAATACATTTTTGGACAGAATTCTTATGGGAATTTTATTACCTCATACCACAATTGTTATGGGATATCTTGCTTTATAGTGTTTAAACTGCCTTATTCTAAGAGAGCCAGTGTGGTAGACTCGTAATCTGGGGAACCGGGTTCGTGTCTCCTCTCCTCCATGTGCAGCTGCTGGGTGACCTTGGGCTAGTCACACTTCTTTGAAGTCTCTCAGCCCCACTCACCTCACAGAGTGTTTGTTGTGGGGGAGGAAGGGAAAGGAGAATGTTAGCTGCTTTGAGACTCCTTCGGGTAGTGATAAAGCGGGATATCAAATCCAAACTCTTCTTCTTCTCTTCTAAGGATGTGTAATAGAGACCCACAAGACCCACACATACATATACATTGGATTCTTCCCCCCAGTCACTGATCCACTTAGTTCTTCCCTAGGCATTCAGAGCTGCTTAGTAATCTAATTGCCCACATCACACCCTGATGAGCTGCTTTTCAAAGTGGCAGCAAAGTCTGAAAATCAGAACCCAAACTTACAAGATTTCAGACTGTTCCTGTGGCAGATAGAATTCATATTTCAGACCTTAGTTCATCTAATTTAAGGATTTCAGCCACATTACCCCCATACATCTCACAAGGAAGTCTGTTTTCCTTTTTAACAGGTTTCCTTTTGATTTGGGATCTTATTATTTTGAGCTATTGGTCAAAGAAGAACGGTCTGCCTTTCATTCTGAAACATAGCATTTTGAAAGCCACTCTAGTATGAAAGACGGTCCTTTTTATTATTGCAACAGAAATAATAGGTCTGGAAACTCTTCTTCTTAAGACTGTAAGATGGTTTCATTTGACATCAAATCAGACTCATTTGGATTCAATAGTAAGAGTTCAAGAGTGAGCTCAACTGCCTATTATGGAAATTAAGACTCCTCCTTCCATGAAGACTAAAGAGTATTATATTATAGCATAAAAGCCATAACACTTATGGACTGGTGCAAGTGAACTCTCATGGTAGTCTACCACAGGCGTATGATTAGGAAACATTGAGGATTTTATCACTTACCATGAGTTTAATAAGAGAAGCAAGGAGAAATGATGAGCATAGCCGCATAAGAGATTGTATTTCTCAGACTTTTCCAAGAATATACAGGATACATATAGATTGTATACGAGGCTTCAGATATTAGTAGTGCAAGCACATTGGAGCCAGCGCAAATGGTAATGTGCACTGGGGCCTGAGCATACACTGTTGCCGGGATAATTAGTTGGCATGATGTCACAACTGATACAAGCGTTCTGCAGTTGCCATGGACTCTGTACTTAGTGCATCTTAGTACTTAGTACTTGAACCTGTCATGTTCACTCAGAACTAGGAGCATAGGCACATAGAAAGCTGCCATTGTTCACGCGCAGCTGCTCCACAGGATCTCAGAAGAGTTTCTTCAAGACCTTCCTAGAGATGCTGGGGACTGAAACTTGGACCTTCACAATGCAAAGCAGTTGCTGTTTAACTGACAACTAAGTTGGTCCTTCCTCAACTAAGTCCCACTTGCTCACTGGGGGTTACTGTCAAGTAAGTGGCCACATGATTATAGCATTAGTGTTCTCTGAATTTTATTATTGTGTTGTGTGGTGGTGCTGCCTGCTGAGGACAGGACACTAGACCTAGCTTCTGCAAAGAAAGGCACAGAAAGCAGCCATTTTATTCCTAAAACCAGAACGCCATTTTTCATAGCAACCTGGTAAAAAGTGTTAGGCTTTCTTAATATTAATGTGGTCAATGGTGTGGTGCTACTCAGAGAGGTGTGTGTGCTTGTAATCTTAGCCTGCATGGTGGCACACCTGTGAGCTATCGACATTTCAGCACACCTGTGGCATGTTAGCAATTTGCCTAACTAGCATGGGGAGTTTACCTGCTGCAATGAATGCAGAGATGTGATAGGATAATTGATTATTTTGAATACTGTATTTAAGTTCACCAAATGCTTTGTATCATATCTTGCTATCTTACTCTCTTATTTTGTACTCTCTGTTTGACTTACTAATTGACTAGTGTAGTGTTAAAGAATTCGGTTAACAACTGGGGGAGTGTGCAGTTGTGAGAAGGGGTGTTTTGAAGCTGTTTGATTATTACTTAAAATAAAGCTAAGCAAAGATATTGCGGGAAAGTTTTTATTCCATCGTCCCAGCCACTGCACAAACTTGGTTGGCAAAGAAAAGTCCTGTGTAAGAGGACAGGTAGTTGGATTAAATCACTAGAGAGAGCTGGGTTGAAATCCTTTCTCAACTACGATGTTTATTGGGTGACCTTTGCCCGGTGACTAACTCTCATCCCAACCTACCCCATAGGATGTCTTGTATGGACATTTCAGGGCCGGCCTGCTCATAAGGTGGGCTGAAGCAGCTGCCTCAGGTGGCAGAAGAAGTGGAGAAGCAGTGCTGGCTTCTGGCAAGATCTTGCCCAAAACTCTCAAGAGCTTGCTGAACTCTTGCAAGATCTCATGGAGTGCATGAGATTGTGCTATATCTCACTGGAGCCTGCCACCGCTTCATGTCTGCTGCCACGCAACCCAGGTAAGGGAGGGGTGATGCAGAAGTGGCAGGGCAGGATGGCACCTTCCCATTTGCCTCAGGTGGCAAAATGGGACACTCTGCCCCCATCCATTTATAACAAATGTGATGGTAACTTGAATATATGATTTGGAAGCATTATAAATACACGTTTCAGAAATATGCTGTAATACATGAGCTTTAATTGCTCCAGAGTAATGATAGGACAGTTGAACGTGGTGGCGCTGTGGGTTAAACCACAGAGCCTAGGGCTTGCTGATCAGAAGGTCGGCGGTTCGAATCCCCGCGACAGGGTGAGTTCCCGTTGCTCGGTCCCAGCTCCTGCCCACCTAGCAGTTCGAAAGCATGTCATAGTGCAAGTAGATAAATAGGTACCGCTCCGGTGGGAAGGTAAACGGCGTTTCCGTGTACTGCTCTGGTTCGCCAGAAGCAGCTTAGTCATGCTGGCCACATGACCCGGAAGTTGGCACGGTTTGATTTGGTCCCCCCCCCCGAAAAAGCACTGCACTATGCCTTCATGTCTTTTGGGATTCTTCAAACATTTAACAGAAACTTAGGGGAGAAATCGTTCTAGGTTTGAAATGGTCTCTTTTCACTTTGCCTGAAGATGCCTCCAAGAAGCTGAAATGTAAGATATTCATCTTGGCTCACATTACCAACCTTTCAGAGCAGATTATATCCCCAACCAAAAAACTCCATTATTAGGCTTTTTTTGTTTGTTTGAAGGCTTCTTTTCTTTGGCCCCAAGCTTGTTGAAAATACTAGCCATTCATTTCTTAGTGACATGCTGCAGCATAAGAATTGTTCTTCCCTTCAAGTAGAAAAATTTGATTACCAGTATTTATCACAAGAAGAAATGGAAGAGAGAAATATGTTTTCTGTTTTTCAAGAGAAGACCAGTGCTGCCACCTTTAAAAAAAAGGGGGGGGAGGAATACACTGGATGGCAATTAGATTTTAATAATTTGGCTTGGAATCTTAAAACGAGGTCTTGTTCCCTGTTTAAAAATTCTCTTCTTGGCTCCCTGAAATAACAAGACTAGCAACAAAAGGGAACTTTAGACTTGTCAGATCATTGCAATCATTTGGAGAAACCTTCCTAAATATTCCACAGTTTAGTTTCTACCCAAACTATAGCTTTTAGCATAGTGTCACCAGTAAGGAACCAGACAGAGGGCCTTTTCAGTAGTGGCACCCATCCCAGCAGATGTCAAACAGATAAACAGCTATGTGATTTTTAAAAGACATCTGAAGCCAACTTTGTTTAGGGAAGTTTTGATGTTGTATTGTGTTTTTACCATCATTATTTTTTGTTGAGAGCCACCCAGAATGGCTTGGGCAACACAGACAAATGGGCAGCATATAAATATTAAATTATTACTATTACTATTAATAGTTTGGAATGCTGCTCCTACTGAAATAAGACAGTTCTGATAATTCATCATCTGCTGGAAAATTTACTGTTTAGAGAATTGTTTTGAATCGGTTTTGGTCTGCTGTGTATTTTAAGTTTTTATACATTTTATACAATTACGAAGTGTTAATAATTTTATTGAACACTGCCATGATATTGTTCATGAGTTGGTGATTCATAAATACTTCTATAAATCAATAAAAACGAGGGATTAGGCAAATTCATGGGGGATAAAGCCATTACTCAGAATGAGGCAATCGCCTCAAGTAGCATATGCCTGGTGGGCAGTCTTAATGACTGTGCCTTTGGATGGAAGGGATAAACCTCTCCTTCTAGCATGCTGTGGTCCTGACAATTAGGCCACCCATGCATGTGATTAATTAACAACCCCACCCCACCCAAAATATAGCTGTATGCTACACATTTAGCATAGCACAAGGCCAATTTATCCCTGAGCTATATGGCTCAGCACTGCAAAGCATTGCTCATGCAATGTGCAGTCCAACTCCTCACAAGACATAGGTCCTCCTCCTGAGCTTATGCACACATTGCCTGCCATAAAGAACATCAAGAAAGTTACTGGTATGGACTCTGTTTCTATACTGCTAAACCCATTGCCGGTCAGCTCCATCTTAACTCTCGAAACACTGAGTATTTTATTTTATTTTATTTATTTAATTTATAGCATCTTAAAAAGCAAAGACATCACCTTGCCGACAAAGGTCAGTATAGTTAAAGCTATGGTTTTCCCAGTAGTGATGTATGGAAGTGAGAGCTGGACCATAAAGAAGGCTGATCACCGAAGAATGGATGCTTTTGAATTATGGTGCTGGAGGAGACTATTGAGAGTCCCATGGACTGCAAGAAGATCAAACCTATCCATTCTCAAAGAAATCAGCCCTGAGTGCTCACTAGAAGGACAGATCCTGAAGTTGAGGCTCCAGTACTTTGGCCACCTCATGAGAAGAGAAGACTCCCTAGAAAAGACCCTGATGTTGGGAAAGATGGAGGGCACAAGGAGAAGGGGACGGCAGAGGATGAGATGGTTGGACAGTGTTCTCGAAGCTACTAACATGAGTTTGGCCAAACTGCGAGAGGCAGTGAAGGATACGCGTGCCTGGCGTGCTCTGGTCCATGGGGTCACGAAGAGTCGGACACGACTGAACAACAATAACAACAACTGCCCTATACCCGGTTCACAGAAAAGATCACAATATATAAAATTAAAATAAGAACAACCCAATAACACCCTCCAAGGGAAAAAGTCACATTTTAAAAGGTTATAGAGTGTCAATCAGGTCAACCAAAGGCCTGGTTAAAAAGGAACGTTTTTGCCTGGTGTCTAAAGGTGTGTAATAAAGGCACCAGGTGAACTTCCCTGGAGACAGCATTCCAGAGGCGGGGAGCCACTGCAGAGAAGGCCTGTTCTCGTGTTGCCACCCTCTCGAGGAGGAGGCACATGAAGAAGGGCCTCAGAATATGATCTCAGGGTCCGAGTAGGTGCATATGGAAAGAGGCAGTCCTTGAGGTGTTGTGGTCCTGAACCGTTTTAAAGCTTTATATGTCAAAACCAGCACTTTGACTTGGGCCCAGAAACTAATTGGTAGCCAGTGCAGTCAGACCAGGATCGCTATATTATATACTCTAACCATCCTGCTCCGGTGAGCGACCTGGCAGGTGAATTCTGCACTAGCTGAAATTTCTGAACTGTCTTTAGAGGCAGCCCTATGTATAACACATTGCCGTAATCAATTAAATCCCAGCACCCAGGAATCAAGTACACCCAGAAACCCACGGGAGTCAGGGCACCCAAAGATCCATTAAACTTCTATTTCCAATATTTAGGCATGAGTGCCAATGCTTGTGTAAGCAAAACACAAGAGGGAGCTTCAGAGAACCTCAATTTTCTCAGAAGTATGAATATATTGTCCATGGAATGCTGATGGGCTGTTGTAGATGAGCGAGTCAAGAAAACTAGGTGGAGAAGGGGAATAGTATCCTGAAGGAAGCCAAGACTATCTGGCTGGGTGACTGGAATACTATACAAGAGAACTCCACATTGCAGCATTTAGTTGCTGGTTCTACATGTGTTATCCAAAGCTGGCAGACTTGGAAGCTTCTATTGAGGAGCGTCATTCAAGAACTTTTAAGAGAAATGAAAGGATTTTTTGGAAAAGACTAATGACATGACTAAGAAAGGGTCCTACACCATTTTCCATTTCGGGAAATGGAAAGAAGCAGAAGTCCCAGCAAAGGAAGAATGGATACAAAAACTTATGGAATATGCAGAAATGAAATCAAGGCAACAACCTTTTTATAAAAGAATGGAAATGGTTTATTGAATATTTGAATATTTACAGACAAATTGTAAACAGATAAGAACACTGGCAGGATTATTGAAATAACATGCAGTTTGATAAGAGTATATATTTAAAGTAGATGAATAAATGAGCAAATTAGGTTAATTTGGATATGCAGAAGATCTTAAAAACAAATTTAAGGAACATCAGAAAGAGGGGGAAGGAAGTCAAGTTTGGAAATGTTAACATGGTTGTAAAATTAGTGAAATGTATAAATCTGAAAAGCATAAATAAAATTTAAAAAAGAAAGAGAGAGAGAGAGAGAGAAAGGGTCCTACACATTGCTCCCTAAGAGATCCAAACCACGGCGGGACAACTGAAGGACGTTTTCATTCCATTTGAATATACACTTTACATCTCCTTTGTTACATTTTGTAATTTGTGGGACTGAATGTATGTATATCAAGTAATTTAAGTTTTTCTTTCTTTTACATTCAAGCAATCAATAATATAAAATGAGAGGTTCATTTTCCGCAAGGGGAAAAAAGGGCAATTTAACGAAATTGACCTAAATATTTAGCCATGCTCCACTTAAGGATTAGAAGGAAGGATTCAACCACTTCTTATGTTATGAAAGAGCAGTCTTCCATCCCCACTTTTAAGTCCCCTTTAAGCTCCTCTCAGAGATCAAATGAAGTTTGTTTGCCAAATCTCTATGTAAGGAAACCTGTTCTATATTAGACTTTTAAAAGAGAGAGTGAGAGAGCAAAAAGTGTACTAAGCTCAGTAAATCCGGTTAGCAGGATAAACCTCCCTAAATCATTTTGCCCCCTCTTTGGATATTCTGGAAGCAACATCAGCAGCAGCAGGTTTTTTTTGTAACTTGATCCTATTTTCTTTGTGGTACAGCTTGCAAGCCCATAATTGAACAAGGTAATTCGGAGTAGCCGCATTCGCCCAGCACAATCTCCTCCTGCTCGTTGGCACATATTTGGGTTGGGGTTGGGAGTGGGGGCAGCACAATTCTAGATGTAACAATTTTAGGAATGGGGAAAGAGGGCTAAGCATTTAATACAGCCTTTTGGGTGCACAACCTGCAATCGCTGAAACCCTATAGACCAGGGATCAGCAAACTTTTTTCAGCAGGGGGCCGGTCCACTGTCCCTCAGACCTTGTGGGGGGCCGGACTATATTTTGGAAAAAAAATATGAACAAATTCCTGCAAATATCCCAGAGATGCATTTTAAATAAAAGCACACATTCTACTCATGTAAAAACACCAGGCAGGCCCCACAAATAACCCAGAGATGCATTTTTTTAAAAAGGACACATTCTACTCATGTAAAAACACGCTGATTCCCGGGCCGTCCGTGGGCCGGATTGAGAAGGTGATTGGGCCGCATCCGGCTCCTGGGTCTTAGTTTGGGGACCCCTGCTACTTAATTCGTTCCGGAGGTCCATTCTTAACCTTAAGCGTACTTAACCTGAAGCACCACTTTAGCGAATGGGACCTCCTGCTGCCGCTGCGCCGCCAGAGCACGATTTCTGTTCTTAAGCAGAGTTCTTAACCTGAAACATACTTAACCTGAAGCGTACTTAACCTGAGGTACCACTCTATTTAACTGAATACAATTGTCTTTTAGATAATCAGTAAACTTAGTCCAGTCTTTGATGCATTTCTGGTCCCGCTGTTCTCGGATTCTTCCCGTCACTATGTCCATTTCCGCATACTCCATTAGTTTCACTGTCCATTCTTCCTCCGTCAGTATTTCTTCCTGCTTCCATTTTTGTGCTATTAAAATTCTCGCCGCAGTTACGGCATACTGAAAAAGTTTAAAATCTTGTTTTTTAATATCCGTACCTGTAATTCCCAGTAATTCTCCCTGTCGTCTTACAACCAGTCCAATGGGTAGCACTGCTGTCAGCTTCTTCCTCTTTAGTCTCATTTTTGCCCCTGAAGCTCAGCAGGGAAGAGGGTGTCCTTTGTTCTGGCTCCCTTGGTCTCCTTGCCTTCTGCCCACCAGTCCTAATGGGCGCCAACCACCACTAGTTTGGGGACGGTCTATTTCTGAATTTCTGCACTAAGCAGAAGGGATGGCTTAAGCAACCTTCAAGACCTCCTCCGACTCTATGATTCTTTGATTTCATGAATTGTGCAAAGCCACAGCAGGCAGACCCTAGATGGGTAGATAATTTGGACTCATAGAAGCCTTAGCAAACAGTTTGGGGATTGCTGATATATGCTTTATACTGCCAGAACTGCATCAGCTTCCCCATAACATTTCTACGGCAGGAGTCTACAGGTTATAAAATTGGCCACTGAAGAAGATTTATCCCCCTAATTGTTCATGAAAACGCAGATAATGAACATAAAGTAGGCAATAACACAGGACCAGGTGTGTTTCTTGGCCAGTCTATGCCCCCACTTGTCTGAGCCAAGAAGCAAGTTGCAGATGGATGGCTGCTTTAACGTGCCCAAAGTGGGTATACAGTGATGGACAAACATACAGCTACTGTCCATATGTAAGCCTACTGAAATAGCCATTTAAAAAGAGGAAATATCATGCAAATTGTGATTTGCCAAGCCTGATAGCTCCTGAGGTGTAGTTATTCTGTGCCATTATGGAAGACGTGCTTGGGCATTTTCTGGATCATGCAATCATCATTAAAGCAACATTTGAGGATTCTACAAAATTAAAAATCTGCCCAATGTGTCTCTTATTCTGCCTGCTGCATGTTCTATGTTTCCTCCTTAGCTAGTCCCTCCTTCTACACCCCCCATTCTCTATTGATGCTAACTGTGAGTACAGTAAATGGTTTCCCAAGATGAGTACCCAATTTCTGTTCTGCTATGCACATAGATTTTCCGGTGACAAAGATAAAGAAATTGATGCTTCACTCTCTCCCATAGCCACGATGAAGTGGGCTAGTTTTCATTACAACCATAGCCTGACACCTCTCCCCCCTGCATGTGTGTCTGCTTTGTGTGTAGGGTTGGACTGTAGTTTCTGTAAGCAAGGACAAAGCCACCCAGTCTCAGTGGAGGTGGGCAGGCTGTTCCTTCACTAGAAGTGTCCCTAAGCATTGTCCCTCCCTATCAGTAAGGTAATCTACAGTCATTAGCACTATGAAAGATCAATAACTCCCACCCAGGATAGTTCAGGAAGAAGCTCTGCTGACCTTTCTCCCCTGTTTAATTCTACATACAGAACCCACCTCCAACTTTTTTTGTTCAGTTGTGTCCGACTCTTCATGACCCCATGGAGCAGAGCACGCCAGGCATGCCTATCTTTCACTGCCTCCCGCAGCTTGGCCAAATTCATGCTAGTCGCTTCAATAACACTGTCCAACCATCTCGTCCTCTGTCGTCCCCTTCTCCTTGTGCCCTCCATCTTTCCCAACATCAGGGTCTTTTCTAGGGAGTCTTCTCTTCTCATGAGGTGGCCAAAGTACTGGAGCTTCAACTTCAGGATCTGTCCTTCCAGTGAGCACTCAGGGCTGATTTCTTTAAGGATGGATAAGTTTGACCTTTTTGCAGTCCATGGGACTCTCAAGAGTCTCCTCCAGCACCATAATTCAAAACCTTTTACCCTGCACCAAAAGTTAGGGAACTTGTGTCCACCAGCTTCCATGGTGGGATAATGACTCCATATCACTTTCCTGCTAAATCACTCTCCCTTTGTCAAGGGTACATCTCTTGGCCAAGGAAGCAGGAGAGTCCTCTCCCCATGAACCCCACAATTCAGCCTTCATGAGATCTCTCCTGGGACAGATATTTCCAGCCCAAGTTGGTTTGGCTCCCCTTTCTACCCTCGCCAGCATTTCCTATTGTCCTTCCATGTTTGTTACTGTGTGTTTGGTCTAGTTAGGAACCTGTGGAAAGGCTCCTTGTGTTCTCCCCTTGAGCCACTTTCACCAGTAAGGATAGTTCTGGTTGCCTTGTTT
The DNA here is from genome assembly GCF_009819535.1 of Lacerta agilis. Classification (NCBI taxonomy): domain Eukaryota; kingdom Metazoa; phylum Chordata; class Lepidosauria; order Squamata; family Lacertidae; genus Lacerta; species Lacerta agilis. The sequence goes on along the minus strand of NC_046318.1, from coordinate 12,170,208 downwards.
TGGACAGTGCACTAGGTGGAGTTCAAGGGAAACTTTGCCTGGATGAGAATAAAAACAATCCACAATGGCCCTGCTTCTTGCATTCTTTGAATTTTTATTTTTATTTTTTTTGTCTGGCAGGGCTGTGTCCTCAGACTCTGCTAATGGCTCTTACTTGCCTGGGTAGAGGACAGAGAGGGGTGTCTGAGTATACAGAAACTATCCTACCATACAATGATAACATTTACCTTCATGGATCTGTCCACATTGCCTCTAGCCCATTCTTGACACAAGCTCCCACCATCCCCAGAAGGCTGTTCAGAAGTGATTATGTCCCTCAGGCTGAAAACATTTCCCTAGCGTAGACGTAAATTGGGGAGATATGGCAGGTGGAATATTTTCTTGAGCTAGTGCTTTTGCAGAGAAATTTGCAAGGCTGCAGTAAGTCACCATGCTCAAAAAATACTCTTGTGCGGGGTTTTTTTTTTTTTAATAAAAACTATTAAAGTTGCTGCTGAAAATTGAACTGAAAATACTACAGTCAGGTAAATACAACCTATATTTGGGATATATGGAGTTTCAACATAACAACATACCAAGAAGGATCTGATTGTCTACTTGGATCAGCCAGTTATCTCACTAGTCTTCTTTTTTGGGGGGGGAGGTTGGGCTTTTAATTTTAAAATAGACATTCTTAAGTCAGATGAGTTACATAAGCATACAGAGTAGGGCGGGCGTGGATGACGGGAATCCTAACCGTATCTTCTTTATTTACTTTCCCAGTCATTCTGGGACACAAAGGTGTAAGAAAACCATGGGAGAAGAAAGAAGATGAAATCAAATTTGCAAGAGAAGTTATAAAGAAAGAACTCTATGGAAATCCCTCCCCACTCCAACCCTTGCCCATACCTGCATAAGGCAGATAGTGAAGGGGGGAAAGCACTACGCCGTCTTTAGAAGCCAGGCTCCACTCACTCACTCGTCCTTTCTTATCTATATTCATGGGTTTTTCAGGGGTCCAGCAGTTACATGTCAGAATGATGAGTCTCAACCTTGTTTCAGGATAAAGCATCAATCTGCCGGTGCATACTGAGTCTGACCTGATAGAATTTAAGAGGTACTATAGGCTCTGTGATTCCTCTACAGAATGTAATTTTTGAACTCAGTCCTCAGTGATAGACAAGATATTCTATCAAAGCTGCCTCTGCGAATTGAGGAAAGAGCTGTCCCAGGAGTATATCTCGAAGGTTTTGCCAATCTGCGTTCACGTGGAGACTAACAACAGTCTTACAAGTGACTTTTCTCCCTTCTGTTTAGCATGGACCTAGTACGCTCTGTCCTCCCACCTTTCACTTTACTTCCAGACAGATGCAATATATTATTTGTCTGCTATGTGCACTTATTTCCCTGCTGATCTAGGAGCAGCTGTGGAAAGGGGGAATTTCATGTGGGGGGGGGGGGGTGTCATTCGATAGCAGGGGCTGAAGCGCTTCCTCTGAAGTGTGAGAAAGAAAGTTAACATAATGACTGTTAAATCTTATGTAAGCACAGCAGATTTAATGCTTGTTGGGCAGGGTGGGAATGAGTAAGTTTTAATCAAATATCTCTGGGCGCTGCCACAGGAGAATCCTAATCTCTGGTGGCTACCTGTCTATTTACTAAAGCAGGGGTGCTTGGAGAAAGGTCTCTAATGACCAATGGGACCATCTATGAGGGGCTATGGGTGTCTCGGCCTCCTCAATATTTGTAGGCAGGGGGCCAAGCCCCCAAAATTTTGAGGGGGTAAAGGAGGTCTCCTCCTAAAGATGTGTGTTTGGCTGGCTGCAACAGCCCCGCCACTGCCACAGTGACCAGGCCAGGCCTCTACCGCCTGTACCTCCACTGCCACTTCGGCAACGAGGCCAAGACCTCCAGTGCGAGGCCTCCACCGAGTCCCACCACAGCCGCACCCAGGAAGCCAGGCTGCACTTCTAGGAGCACAACCACATCCACAGCGGGCCCCAACGGAGGCCACGTGGCGGAGGTGGAGGCCCTGGCTCAGTCGCCACCACAGCAGCAAGCCAGCGGAGGCAAGGCAGTGGGCAGCAGCCCGAGCATGAAGCCCAGCGTCATGAGCACATGATGCACGAGTGATGTTACAACGTCATGTTTCATGTGCGCCGCTGGGTACCCACAATCTGGGGCACAAGTCGGTGCCTCTGCTAATGGCTATTACAGCAAATGACTAAGTTCATGCAGGAGAAGCTGGTCCTTCAGAAACATAAGCCATGTACCACCTCAATGAGAACTAGTCCCTAGGCCATTGAATTGTAAAATTGATTCTACAAGTTGGACCTGCATCAAAGTTTACGGTTCAGGGTTCCAGACATTATCTTTTTGAGGATAATCCATTGCATTTCCCTCTTTGCTTAGTTTTTCTATCCTCTGCATAACACCCAGCATACTGGGGACCACTCATCATGTTCAGCCCCCTCTAGACTGAACATTCGGGCAGAACCCTTTGTTTGTAAAACCGTTATCCTGATACCACCCCCTTTTATGCATGGATGGTACCACTTCAGCTACATAAGGATCCAGTTTTATTGGTATAGATATCATATCAACCTTTGCCAACCAGATGTCCTGCAGATGATTTGGATTACAATTCCCATCAGCACCAGCCAGTTGTGCTGGCAATCTAGAATTGGACTGATAAGCAATTTCTGGTCCAGTGAGTTTGTTTATTTAATTAATTCCATTTAAGAATCACTTCCCATAAAATGAGAGAAAATTTAGGATGGGAAAGTGGGGGCGAATAGTTTTATTGAACAGCAGTATATTGTTGAAATGGGTATATGTATACTATTCCATTGCCCCCGCCTTTAAAAAAAATAGTATATGAATGAATATGTGGGCACACACATACACACACCATTTTACATAATTAAAAAACAAACAACTTCCAAAATTATTCGGCGCATGAATATGCATGCTCTGCAAACTTTAGGTGATAGTGCTAGTTACAGCTCCTTATGTTCCAAATGATAAACAAGGACTCATCAGTAGGGATAGGGTTAGCTGTTTATCTTTTGACCGAGTGATTGTTACTCAAACTAGGAAGCTTAACGAAATGGGAATCACAACACACCACGATTGGTGGATTGCAAAAATAACATTATTGGATTTGATCCTTCTTACAGTGTTGCATCATTTTTGTAATGGGTGTAGTTCTTCACAGTACTGCCGCTGTTATTCATTGCTCATCATCAAGCAGTCATTTGCATACCTCCAGGGGTATTGTAATCTGTCTGTCTTGTGGTGAACCCATTCTTCTGTCCTTATTTTCTTTGGGAGTTTAATGTGGCTTGCAAATACAGCTGAACAAAGTGCTTCATTTTGCTATTTTTCAAGTTGACTCCATTGATCCTCAGTTGTGCCATTGACCCTAACTGGGTTGTTTGTTTTGCGGGAGGGATCTGCATAATTTATTTTAAGCCTTGTTTGTAAAAATCATTTTCTTTAGAAATAAAAGCCTTTTTTGACAAATATGCATTTGGTTGATCAATATAAGTAAGCAACATTAACATTTATTATTTGTGATACTTTAAATAGGGTTGCCACTGAGCTAGTTTTAAGGAAATTCGGCAAAATCTAGACATCCGACTTGGGTTGACATCTGTCCAGATTTTCCCAGACATTTTAGCGATTTCTGCCCGGACACTGGTACCGACGAAAGTATTCCACCCTAACTTTAAATATAAGTATTCAAACATTTCACACATTTAAATATTCTGTTGGGTTTGCAGTGGTAGGGGTGGGATTATAATGGAATTATATAGTGGAATTATAACTTCCTTTTTGGAGAAAGTTTTGTGTATTGTTTCCTCATCAGTATGAGAAATAAATGAAAAACATGGTCTTAATATATGATGAACTGAGGATGAATGCTGAGGAGATGAAATAAAATTTATGTAATTCAGAATGACTTCAGTTTTGTGTGGCAGCGTATGGGACTATGGGACTCTGAGAGAAACTCAAAAAATAATTCTTTCTTTTAAAGAAAGCTACTGGTACCATTAGGCATTACTAATGTCTACACACATGTAACAGAAAGCTATATAAGTAGGGAGACAGGATAAGAAACATTAACAGTGAATGTTAAGCTACCTTCATTTCATACCCCTCAACTGCCTCGATTAAATCAGGGCATCCCGCTTATGGGTGCTGTTTTCTCGACAGCAGGATGCCCCAAACCACACATTTAGGGGCATCACGATCTCATGCGGTTCATGTGATTCATGTAGCAGTGTGTCCTGGTTTTCCGTAGCTATGTGTTTGTCAGGGGCTGGACTGAGGAGGAATGGTGGGAGCTGCCCCACTCCCTTCTCCTGAACTTTCCCAAGGGCAGGAGGACAGTATTGATTTAGAACAGCGGTTTGCAGAGGGGCATAGTCCAGAGGGGGAAAGATGGAAAATACTTGGTGAGGAACAGCTAGAAGAGGGCACACCAGGAGAGAGGCAGCTGGCAGATTCAGTGACCTTGGACAGCATTCCTGACCCTCCTTCACCTAGGACTAGACGGGCTCTGAGAGTGATAGAACAGAAAGCGCAGAGGCAACAAGCTCAGATTACTGGGTGTAGGAGTTACGTAGATTAATAGGGACGGAGGGGGTGAACCTTAACAGGGAGCAATGCCATTCCTTTGTCTCTCGCTGTGATTATTAAAGAAACTATCTGTTAAGAATGTTCCTTTCATTTGATCTTCTTAATTACTGCCACAAGGGATTCAATTCCCCAAAGCCTGACAGTGTTGGAGGGTATATCATTGCCTCGCTACACATTTTAGCACATTGGATCTGATGTAAATTCCAAAACAATGCCAACAGAGTATTGCTTGTATAATGACCTGAGTTCGAAAACATTGTTGGTGCTATTTTTAAGAAATTAGTATCGTTCAATAAAGCTAGTGGTCATATGGAAACTAATTGGCTCACATGGTTGGCAAATGAATGAACAGCACAGAGCCCACATTAAAGTTCAATTACCGTTCCACATAAGAGTCAAGCACATAGCAGACAACACAAGCTCCTCTTTATTCTGTTTGTAATGACTGCCACAACTGTGATAACCACACCCAGGGCTTTTTTTTCCAGTCGGAACTCACTGGAACTCAGTTCCAGCACCTCTCAGGTGGGCGCCATTGCCATTATAAGAGAACAAGGGAGGTGTTCAGGGTGAGTTCAGGCATCTCTTTTTCTAGAAAAATAGCACTGATCACACCAGACATTGTATTTAAAAAAACCCGCCTAGATTACCAAAACTTGTATAACCTCTTAAATCTAGGATACCTGTCTAGTATATTACAATTTCAAACCAGAACCCCAAAGATATGTGCCTGATGAACTGAAAGATTCAAAAGCACCCTGAAGAAAACAGGGAAGGTTTTTGAGAAGTGTTTTCACTTAAACACTTCATCTGATCTTCATAAAGTATTCATGCTGCACATCATTAACTCCAGACCCAAGTCCATCAGCTGTGAAATTCAATGTTTGCATGCAGAAAACCAAGGCTCTGGCTGGCTTTTATTCATAATATAAATCTGCAGATGCACCATCCTTCTTAAGATGACATAGTGATTCTGAAAATAAAGGATTGTAAAGATTAAGGGAACTTTGAAGAGAAGAATGTCATTCTTTACAGAGTGCACAGCGCCATTGTCCCCAATTATGCTTCTGAAGGAATGTGTTGGGTTTTGGTCCCCCTCCCCTGTCCATCTCTGAGGACAAAAGCTGAAGGACAGTTTTAAATGAAAGTCTCCTTTAGGAATGCAAAATCATAAGCTAGACAGATTCAGCACTGACTGTGCCATGCGAGCGGTGACAAAGAGAAACGGAACACATGCCAATAAAGGATTGAAAAACATGAAGAGGCCATGAAAACAACCCAAAATTGTAGCAGCAGAAGAAAAGAAGGTAGAATACAGGGAGGAGAAAGAGGTTTGTTTCATGTATTCAGAAATGGACAATAAAACACATTATTCCTACCATTACAAATACATCTGTAGGGGCATTGCCATCGCATTTTGCGCAAGGCAACTTTTTGATGAATGCTAAGGGCCCCAGACTATATGCCACGTTACTCACACTTTGAAAGAACAAAAGGGTGTGCTTAAAGCTGCCACTGTTATTTTTAAAGAAAAAGCCACGGGAACAATGTTTCCAATCTGGATTGAGGCCCACGCCTAATTCCTACCCAAAATCACCATATCCAGGTGTGATTGCTCAGTCAGTAGAGACTGAGCAGGAGAATCTAAATCTCAGGGTCATGGGTTCAAGCCCCACGTTGGGCAAAATATTCCTGTATGGCAGGGGATTGGACTAGATGGCACGTGGTTCCTCCCAACTCTACAATTCTCTGATTCTACTTGCCCCCCAAATGGCACTTCTGGAGCTAACATCTAGGAAGGAGGCAATTTCTGATAGAAGACTGCACTGGGCCAGGATCAGGACTGTATTTCAGATCAGGACTATATTTCTCAGTCTGGATCAGGACCATATTTCAGATCAGTGCCCCAATGCTGCTTTTCCTTAAAGCAGACCCCCTGAAATCAACAACACTTAAGTCAGTCCCATTGATTTGTATGGGTCTACTTGAAGTATGACTAAGCCTCTAATGTAGTGAGTTTGACCTAATGTAAAATGTCAAGATGAGCTTCCTGCTTGGGCAAAACAGCCAACGGATTTCAGTAGACCCAAAAGAGCTCTGAGAAGGCTCGGCACATTCCTCCATGGGTCTCGAGATATCCCTGCTCAGAATACCACTTAATGGCGTCTGTGATGTTACATGGAACTGACTGAGCACAGTGATTCTTGAGTGTGAACTGGAGAGTCCTTCATTAAAATCTTACTGTGTGGTTCTGGGCAAGCCAAAAACTTCAGCTTCAGGCCCTCTATATGCAGCCCTAGAAAAGTAATACACTGGCTTACCTTTCAGGGCTATTAAAAGGATTTGTGAGATAATGTACATGAACTGATTTTAAAACACAAAATAAATGCTAAACATCACTGCCATTTGAGCATTAGAATTGACAACATTTTATGTGAATGTTTTATAGCTAAATGTAAGAACAATAAAGCTTGAAAGACACCAATGGATAACCTATTTTCCCCCCGCCACAGAATGTTTCCATTATATTATATATTTAGCCAGTTCCAATCCATCTTTATTCAGCTTTCAGTGTGTACATTTGTCCTACAGTTCATGTAAATAATATTTATACCCCCACCCATCTGGCTAGATTTGCCTAGCAGTTAAATAAATAAAAAGGAGGTATATCTTGGGCGTAATCTCCAGATTATGATGGAAAACAAGGTGGGACCCAGTTGTCAGCTGTACTTTAGCTTCGTCTTATGTTCCCTACACATAAATCTGCAGTGCTTTTCTGCTAGGGAAAAAAATGCCAATACTGTGTGCACTTGAGTACCCCCAGATAAAAAGCACTGTTAGGTAGTCCATATTAAAGATCATTGGCAGTATAATGCTATACATAGGATAGAAGTCTACCCAGAATCAAGTCCATCCAAGTTCAAGAGCCTTATTCCCAGGTAAGTGAGTTTAGGATTGTAGCCGTACTGTGGTTTAGCTTTCTCTTAGCCTCCTTTGTGCTGTACTTCCCATTCTCAGCAATCAGAACTGCCGGTTTGCACGGCACACCGAACAAAGACAATAGAAAATGTCTATGTAAGGTCATCATGGGCTGAACAAGTTCTGGTAGTTCAGCCCCACTCCTTTGCCTCCGCGGTCCTCAGTGAGAATTGTTGCCAGGCAACAGCCAATTGCCAGCAAGGAAAGACTTGCCTCCATTATGAGCTGAGTGAATTCAAGCTGCTCAGTTCCCAGTCCTTTGTCCTCCAAGATTCTCAGTGGGCTTTGCTGCCTCTACGGTTTGAGGGTGAAGGTCAAAACTGGGGCAGACCCAAGAATGGGAGCAGGAAATGTCACCTGAGTTCCTCTGCTTGAAACCAGACTTGCCGTTTTTCATCTGGGAATCTTTTACAAGCCGCTCTGAGAACTTCTCATAAGGCTATAAAGTGAGCTTCCTAGGGTTGATGGGAGTTGTTGAGTTGAGAGAGCTGGCATCCATCTGTCTTGGGAGATGATGGAAGAAAGTGCCTTTGGGGGTAAAGTCAAACCATTGGAGAGTTACTGTCAGGATGCTGTCAGTGGCTCCCAGCTGGTTGCCCAGGTAAGTATAAAGACAAGGGGATGTTTCTTACCATCCTTTTTATTTCAATCTTTACAGAGAGAGGCTATAGAACCCAGTCTCTTGGATAATGGAGTCCCGAATGAATCTCCACCCCCCAATCTATCCCACTTCCTCATTCGCCATTCTCATCATCTCCTCTATGGGTGCAGCTACATGCCCTTTGTCTTTGAGCTCTTTGCTCTCCTACTTTTAAGGCTTGCCGGGTTCTGGGAGATGGATCATTTGGAATGCTTTCTAATGACAACATGTCAGCTGGGTGTTGTTCCAGCCCTCCCATGATTTCCCAGCTTTCCACCTCATCTGCCTCTGAGCTGCTACCTCCCTCAAACCCCTGTTGTAAATCTATAGTGTCTTCCTTTTCCTCCTCCCTGGAAAGGTCAGGATGGTGAGGTGGTCTCCACCATTCCTCCTCTGCCCACTCCCTGACAGTTACAGCACCTGCTGTGGCTGTAGAGACTGATATGGGAGGGTCATGCTTTGTTGCAGAGGGTAGGTGAAGGCATCCAGTTTTGCTGCTTCAGGTGCACCATGGTGTTTCATCTCTCCAAACTCCTCCCATGAGTCACTCCTCCTCTAGTCACTGCTGTGGATGCATAAACTGACTATCTGTCTTCAGTGATGTGTATTGAAGTTCAACAACACCTAGGGAGCCAATGTTGTCTCACTCCTGCTCTAAAGAAATAAATAAAATTTAAACTTCTGCCTGTCCCAGCTTTTCTAGGGACCTACCATGCAGAATATGTAGTTTGATAGTTAATAGTTAATCTTTATCTCTGTCTATAATGCTTTACAGCTTCTGGACAGACATTGTTTACCTATTGTGCCTCTTCTTTCTTTCTTTCTTTCTTTCTTTCTTTCTTTCTTTCTTTCTTTCTTTCTTTCTTTCTTTCTTTCTCCCCCCCCCTCTCTCTCATCCCCAACACTCTTTCTTTCCTTCTCTCATTCCCTTACTTACATGGACCTTACTTGCATCACATTCAGACATTATCCAACAAAATAAACTCACCCCCCCCCCATTCCAGTCTCAATTCCTGACAGGGTGTTTCAAGCTGCCATTCCTGTTTGCCCTTTTAGCTCACTCACTGGTAGATGGAGATATTCTCTTTCGGTTGACACCCAGCCACTGCTAGCCTTGTCTGACTGACTGCGTTCTTATCCTGCCTTAGCTCTGCCTAATTTCTATTCATGCTCCCATATGAATACAGCAAACAGTTATTTGGGCTTCCTGTGACCGGTGGCTGAAAAGGTGCTGAATAAAATTCAAAACATGAAGTCAGTAATAATGAGGTTTTGACAGTGCTACTGATAGTAGCCAGGCTTGAGAAATGATTTTAAACAGATTGCTCCTTGGGGGAAATAAAACATTTTATTTCAACCTGAGTTGCATAGGAGCAGCGCTAAAAATAACTTCTATTAACTGTTCCATTCAAAGGAAAATGAATCAAGGAGTAATTACAATGCCTTAAGAAAAAAGTCAAGGATCTCCATCAGTAGGATGCATGGGGATTGTATTTCATTTATATCATGCTACAGAGAATTAAGTTGAGCTCCTTATGAGGAGTCCAAAATTCATCTGGTGGTTATTGGTCTGTGTTAAATTTAAAATCATGAAATACTCTAGCAGTCAAGTTTGCAAAGATTGAAAGATCCGAAAGTCACAATGCCTAGTGCAAGTAAGAAGTAATAGGAACAGATTGTCAAACAATGTTATTCTCTGGCACTTCCAAGTACAGTTTCTTTTGCAAATGCGGTTTACCACTGACAAGAACAATTTTCTTTGTTTCTTCAGCTTCTAAGGACATTCCTTACAGCCCACTCCTGGTCATAGGCTTCAGCTGCTGCAGTGCAAGCACAAAGCCTCAATATGTAAAACAACAAACGGCTTTGGGATACCTTAGATGACCAAATTTTGGATGGCAAACACTTTCATGGAGCACATTCCATTTCATCATCCGAGTCATATTCCTGAAAAAAAGCAGCCAATCAAGGAGCAGCCAGTTGGTTTACAAACAAGGCGAGGAAATGGTTTTTTCCTGGTATGTTTTGGAGGTTCTGAAAGCACTGCACTGCATTCATTCATTCTTTTTCTGTAGCACCACCAGTGTCCTTCACACAGTACGAGTAGTCAAATCCCAGCTCTATGTTTGCACTGAAAATATACCTCGGTACATATATTGTGCAACTCTAAATAAAATCAGGAGGGCAGATGCTACCAGCCAGCTTCATTTGATGACAATTTCACTGAAGGCAATTTAATGAATAATTTTATTATTATTATTATTTGGCAGAGGCAGGGCAGAGTGGAAATGCTATCTGTTATGTATTGGGTTTAACACATGTTATGATTCTAACCAATCGTAGAAGCGTAGGTGGACGAAAGTTCTAATGGCAAGCTCTGTCAACTGTCAACTGCCAACTGGCAGTTCTTGTTGGGGCTTTCAGAGTGTGTTCTTGTTTAATATGGGAGTGAGCTGTTGAATAAACGAAGTTACATTGGGCTTCTGACTTTTCCTGAATATTTAATACTATCCTAGCCTTGGGTCACTGTTACTTAACAGGAGAAAGAGGGCAGGCAGGTCAACATGGTGCAAACCCACTGGCAGGATCACCAAATTGGTCAGCATGGTGCAAACCACTGGCAGGATCACCAAATTGATTGCACTATTGCATTTGCACTGACTTCACCACCTCACCCCTCTCTCTCCTTGCATAGCTGCTCCACCCCATCTGGTAAGCTGCTTTCCCATTTTTGCAAGCGGAAATCTACAGTCACTACCAACAGGCTTTTTATCATTTCTGGCATTGTTTGCAAAAAAGAAAGAAAGAAAGAAAAGAAAAGAAAAGAAAAGAAAAGAAAAAGTGTTTCTGCTCTTGCAATAGGTTTGAATAGGACGCAACAAAGTTTTAAGAAAAATTGAGACTGGATCTCTTTAATCCATAGTAGATGCTGCTATGACAGTTGCAATGGAAAGGCTAATATGAAGTGCACATCCCTGTATGTCCTTGCCTTTGGTCAGCAGTACGCAAAAGCTAAGGAGAAATTTATTAAAAACTTGCTTTTCTGATATCTCTTTGTCTCAGCCTTTGTATGGAAAAGAAATGTCACCAATAGTATTGTTCAGGATATAGACTGTCTTGTTCCACACTTCTGACCTACACTGCAATGTTAACATAGATTAACAACTCACGACCTAAGAGGATTATTACAGTTTCTCAGATAAAGCAGGTAATTAATTCCCCGAGGGGACTAATGAATCCATGTTTTGCTATAATCATGTTTAGTTTTCTGACTGTTTGAAAGGCAGTGCTAAAAACTGGACAAGCGGGGCAACAGCAAAACATCGGGATGATATTTTACAGCAGGCTCATACCGTTAATCATCTGGTGAATTTCACACTCGACACCGCTGCGTATGAAGTAATCACATTATTGTGTCGCTTCTGGACTATATTTCATGCAGTTTTGTGAGGCAGGCGCCAGCACCCACATAACACGAAGCCCACAAGAGAGGCCATTGCTCTTTCAAAGTGGGCTGGCCATTGAAACCACAAGGCACTGATCACTTTACAGAGACGGAAATAAGCATTTTCTCCCTTCTCCAGATGCCAGAGCATTCAGGAGGCTGGAAGAGGGTATTTGTCCTCACTGTAAACAGTTTTAGGAGTCCCTGAAGGAAATTCTAAGGGGCTTGCAATGTATTGGATTTTTTTTTCTTTAACGGCTTTTTAACTGGTTTCTTCACAATAAAGGACTATTTTTATCTATGTCAGCGAACACTGGCCAATGTGGTTCATGGCAGATTTTTACAGCCATAAGGACTAGGAATCGCCACTGAAGCTCATGGAGTCAGACCAAGATATGGAGTCCGGGGGCTCAAAGAAGAGAGAAGTGTAAACAATTTGAATTGTTTTCTGGCTCAGATTAAAATCTGAGCTAGAGACAAATTCCTAGATTACCGGGGGGCCCTCACAACCAGTCAGCACCAAAACAGACCCCAGCCACCAACCCTGCCCCACTTCCCTTAAATTCAACTAGGCCAGCCATCGCAGGCAGCTGGACTAAGAGGCTACAGTTTTGAAAACCACTGGAAAGGAGGCGGGGAATGTCCTCCATCAGTAAATACCCATTAGAACAAGGGGGTCCCTGGAGGGAGCTGGGATTTCCTCTTCCACAATACACACAGGTGGTTTGGAGGAGACTTTTTCGTCTCTGTGCAACCTCAAAAACTCAATGATGTGTCTGTATATAGTAGATGTGTCCCTCCACAGGAGTGACAAGGGCATTTGTTGTGCATCCTCTCTGTCTCTTTCCCTTACCTGTGTTTGCTTGTCATCATTAGCCACAGCAACCAAGTTTATGAGGTTTGGGGATCAGACATTAGTGGGATGGAAAAAGGCTGGCTGGGGTGAAAGGGGCTTGAAGCCTCATGGTGGAAACATCAGGCTGACCTTGAATTAGTTCAGAAAAGAAAAAACCAGGCAATTTCCTGAATTTTGAAATAGTTTGACTTATTTCAGAGCAACTGAATGGAAAGCACAGGTGGCTCACTTCCTTCTTCATTGGGACCAGAAACTTGGTTTCTTTAAATAAATTAAAGCTGAGATCCTCAGAGATCTCAGTTCTGCATCCAGGACCACATGCAACACTTTCCCCATGCTCTCAGGCCCCAGTGTTGGTCCAGAAATCAGGGGTACACTATCTCTAAACATGGAGGGTCTATTTAACCTTTAAATAACTAAACAAAAACCTAGCAACACAGGGAATATGACAAAAGTGTTCGGGAGGAGAACGAATTGGTTCACGGAAGAGTATTATCATGCATTAGTTTTGCATGCTGAAGAACTTTAATAAATAATGACTAGGGGGTAATAGTAACCAGAGGCAGTGGCAGAGCAACATGCTGCAGCCCCCGGAGCAGAGAACATGCCAGGGCATGGCTGGCATGCATCCTGGGGGCGTGGCGCGCCACCCCTGGGGGTGCATGGTGAGCGATGTGGGGGCATGGCGCATTGCCCGCGGGGGCATGGTGTGCGTCCGGGGTTGTGTGGCATGCATCCCAGGAGGGGGCAACATACAGCACATGTCCTGGGGGGCGGGGGCGGCCGCAATGGCACCCTTTCCCCCAAATGGTGCCCAGGGCGGTCCGCCCCACCCTCCATACGCCAGTCACCAGAGAGTCAAAGAATACGTGACTTTTCTGATCGGAGCGTTGATTTTAAGAAAAGAAGCTCTCGATTTCAGAATTTCTGGCAGCGTGCCTGCCACCACCCCCAAAGTGGGAGTCCGAGGGTTTCTCCATTTCTTCTGTCTTCCCATTCACTGTCCAAGCAAAACATTCTGGGAACAAAAGAGAGGGGACAATGAGGAGAATGGATATGCACAAATGAGCCTCTCTCTCTTTTTTTAAACATATACAATGGAATTGGCATCAGGGCAGCTACGAAATCAGTTTTGACATCTGCTCCTATGTCAACACATTAATTACCTGCTTCTGTTCCTTTGCCTGCAGGCACATCAGCTGAGGCTTACCCATTGCAACATTTCTTTCTTTCTTTCCTTTCATTAGCCAGCCTTAGTTTTGTAGGAGATCTGTGACAGAAGTGGACCAAGCACAAGCAACATAGGCTGAGGGTGTAGAGAAAGACGCTATTCAGACCTCAATATGTTTACTTGCCTTCCTTGTAAAAATAAAAATAAAAATGGGGTGTGTTTCACTCTGGTTTTTTTCTTTTCTTTTTAGGTAGTTGATTCGGACTTCTTTAGATTTCTGATACTATTAGCCAGCAGAAGTGGATCCTCCAGTGCGGCAGAGTCACAGTGCGAGCTTCGCAGAAGGACAGTTGCCGTCAATTACTGGGAGGGTGAGGGGTGAGGAAGTGGGGGGGGCAGGCGCTGGCCTCCCCATTGTTTCTCCCCTCTCCCTATCAGTAAGCGGTGGTGACATCACTAATGGAAAGTTAGCTTTGTGTCTCCCCCACCCCACTGTCAGGGTCTAGGCAGTGGAGGAATGGTGGAGACCACCTCCCCAGCCTGACCCTTCCAGAGAAGGAGACAGTTCAGAATTACAACAGGGGTTTGAGGGAGATCACAGCTTAGAGGCAGATGTGGGGGAAAGCTGGGGAATAATGGGAGGGGAGGAGGAAGAGGAAGAAGCACCAGGGGGGTGACAGCTGATGGACTCAGTGTCTTTAGAGAGCATTCCAGACCCCCTCCACTCCCAGAACATGGTGGGCCTTGAAAGTAGGAGAGCAAAGAGCTCAAAGGCAGAAGGCAAGTCCCAGCACCTGTAGTGATGACTCGTGAGGAAGTTGGAGGGGGTGGAGATTCATTCGGAGCAACGCCATTATTCCAAAAGGCCACACCCTCAAGCTTCTCTCTGTGAATATTGAATAAAAGCAGGTGGTAAGGACTTTCCCTTGTCTTGTCCATTCCTGGGGAAGTTGGTTCCTCTGCACTTCTGTTAGTCGTCAGTGCTGAGAAATGAAGGCAAACATTCATTCAGCAATGCCTTCAGTGCCATTAAAATTTTCAAAGCTGGGGTACACCTTCAACCCTAACTTGCAATATCGTACCCACCTTTTCATTTTTCCCATCCATCCCTCTTCCTCCCGTTCTCACTCTTCACAGCTCTCTGCAAGCGCAGACACTCTCACATGCTCCATCTCTTTAAAAAGTAGAAACCTTAGAAACCTTTTTTAAAAAATTGTGCTAGTAGTGTTAGCACGGTCCATTTTAGGTTGGACCACAAATCACCAGCTGAAGACCAACAGAGTGCCCTACATCATATCAGCTCCCACATTCCTGTTCTCTTATTCCTTTGACTAATTTTTCCTCCTGTGACAGATGCTGCTAGATGGTTCATTTCTGCAGAGTAATAACCTGCAACTCATGTAGAAAACCAAGGACCCAAGGGCATCTTAATTTAACATTTATGTTCTTCACTATATTATATAGTAGCAATAATATGCTGTTCTATTGACTTTTTCATCATTATTTATTTGTATTGGCAGGACATTCTACCCAATGGGACTGAGGGAGGCTTTTTGTTCTCCAAAGCTGAAAAGCAAAGGGAGATACATTTCAGCGTCTCAAAGCAAAAGGGGATATGCACATATTTCGACTTCTAGTTGAGTACATGAGGGGGGGCAATTCAACACCAGTAGTTTATTCATGTTTTAAGACAAAAAGAAACAGTGAATGCATACATAAAAGTTAAATAAATCAGCCCAGCCTGTTGTAGCAGCATATATACACTAGAAAATATAAGAAAATTATCCAAGCTAAAAACTGATTGATATAAAAGATGCCTTTAAGAATTGTCAGTGGGGTGGTGTGGGGTGGGGTGTCATTACAAAACCACACAGTCCTTCAGAAGACCCAATAAGACCACCCCACTTAAAAGATAACTCAACACACACTTCTCATACAACAAGTCCTAAGTTAAGCCCCACATTGGGCAAAAGCAGGGCTTTTTTTCAGGGGGAACTCCATTCTGGCACCTCCCAGGTGGATGCCATTGCCATTCTAAAAGAACAAGGGAGGTGTTCATAGTGAGTTACGGCACCTCTTTTTCTAGAAAAATAGCACTGGGCAAAAGATTCCTGTATTGCACAGGGTTGGACTAGAGGACCCTCATGGTCCCTTCCAACTCTACGATTGTATGATTCTTTAAGCCCTTGACAGGAAAATGCAAAACTAAGCTAGATCAACCAATGGTTTGACTCAGTATAAGAACACTTCCAATACTCCTAGAAGCAATGGCTGCCCCTAATAAACAGATTGCTTCATGGGACTTTAGGATTTTAGCGAATCTAATTAATGCATAGATGAGGAACGTGTGCCCCCTCCTCCAATATATTGTTGGAGTGTAGCTCCCACGAGCCCCAGCTAGCATGGCCAATGGACAGAGAAAATGGGAGTTGTAGTCGAACTACATCTGTAGGGCCACAGATCACTCATCCCTAGATTATGAAGCTGGGATGAAAATCCAGCTGCATTCAAACAATTGGTAGACTCTTGCTAACAAAGGCCATCGGAACAGTTGTGGAACTTTCAGGCGATCAGGCTGAGATTTCCCTGAAGGTCGATCAGGATTCTCAGCAATGGTAAACATGTGGCCTTTAATTCAAAATTAGGGAGGGAGAATGCCATGCATTTTTAGAATGTTTCATAAAACGGAGTTACATAAGGAAAGAAATATATTTAGAGGGTTTGTTTGTTTTTTGAAATTCAGTCTTTGAGTACTCCCATACAAACTGACATGATCCACACTTCCCAGACTATGTGCGTCAGAAGTTGAACAGAACTATTGGGGCTATTAGGTTGTTGTTTTTATTTTTATTGGGTGTTTTGTGGTTTTATATCTTGATTTTATTCCGTGAGACCCCCGGGTATAGGGTGGTATATAAATTCAAACCATCACCACCACCATCATCATCAGCTCTCATGTTTCCAAAATATTCTGATGAAGCTGGTGAAGCTAAAAAAAAACAACAACACACCTTTCAAAACATGTTTTTAAGCTGCATATTTTTGAGGGGGGGTAAGTACTTCTTTAAATGCAAAGAGAATTTTTAAAAGTGTATTAATATGGAAGCAAAACAAAATGGATGATACGGCTGAACATTTATGGAAGTGTCACTGGCTGACTGGCTGTGGGAGATTTCATAGGTAGAGGCATCCATCTGCTCAGCTCTGCCAGCTGAACTGTCTTCCACCAGCAGACACCTCCACCTTCCACCCTGGTGGGTGAGAGGTCTGCTCGTGGTATCCTGCATCTGATTTACACCCATTTCACCAACCACAGCTAATTGCACCCTATCCCATGTCATTCTAGGGTGGAGCAAGGGGCTGTGTTGGGCAGGAAATATGGTGGTGTCAGGAGCGAGCCAGTCAGCAGTAAATCACACAGGAGTTAACTCTTTATTAGAAAAACAGGATCTGAACATGAGCACGGCAACTTTTCTTTGGTAGGTCTTGCCCCTATGCAGCAGTTGCGGAGACTGTAGGTCCCCGCCTCCCCACAGCTATGTCCCCTCCTCTTCAGAGTTTCCCCCAAGCAATCTGAGACTGTGCCTGTGTGCTTGTCATTGCTCCTCCCGCTTCATGCCTCTACTGGTTCTGAGATACCAGGAGACAGGGGAACTTGACACAGCAGGAGGGGGAGTTACCTGTTACTCTTCACCTCTGCCCCTTGGCCTCCCTTGTCGTACTCTCCTGCTGAAGCTTCTAGCTCTGATTCTGGACTGCTCTCTACCGCAGCCTCTTCCTGCTCACTAAGCCCTGTTACCTCTTCAGCTTCTAACACCTCCCGCCAGTCTTCTCCCTCTGACCACTCATTGTCATCTGACCACCAAGCCCCAGACTCAGGGGGTTCCCCAGTTGCCTCCTCCCACCATTCCTCTGCATCCAGCCAGCTGGCAACAGGCAGCATGAAACTTCTATTCACACAGCTTATTCCAATCCATTCCCTTGACTTTAGTGAGTTATTCTAACTGAGGTGGGAGCAGGTTAAGGGGTTCATTTTCTTACAACTATTATACTGGATGCCATAATAGCTTCTAATAGTAAAACATAGCACTAATTGCTTCAGGAAAAAGCAGCACCGATCTATCTGCAATCCTAAGCATATTTGCAAGGAAGTAAACCCCACTGGATGTAGTAAATTTGTCCAATGGGACTGATAAGTAAGTAAGTAAGTAAGTAAGTAAGTAAGTAAGTAAGTAGGTAAAATGGAGTGGGACTGAGCCCCCAAACCATACAAAATTGTTTAATCTTTCCTAGAATATTTTTTTGCTTTAAAAAGGTAAAGGTAAAGGGACCCTTGACCGTTAGGTCCAGTCGCAGACGACTCTGGGGTTGCGGCGCTCATCTCACTCTATAGGCCGAGGGAGCCAGCATTTGTCCACAGACAGCTTCCGGGTCATATGGCCAGCATGACTAAGCCGCTTCTGGTGAATCAGAGCAGCACACGGAAATGCCGTTTACCTTCCCGCCGGAGCGGTACATATTTATCTACTTGCATTTGACGTGCTTTCTCCCAATTAATCAAAATCCCATATGTTTTAGATATTAATTCTATAAGCTTTATTGTTCATTTTATAATTCGTTCAAAAGGAGAAAATTCCCGTGACCCTTGATTCATGCAAAAGATTTTAATAAAACGAGCTAAGCCGTATTATTTAGAAAAGCCCTTTCCCCTCCAGGATGAAAACTCTGTGTTTTTTTCTTATTCAATCATATTGTGGGTAGTATAATCTAAAGATCAAAGGAGGCAGATCAGGAGATATTGTGTATGCCAAATGTTCAATAGAACTAGGACTTGCAATTTGGGTTTTTACACATGAAAGTCTATCACTTGTACCTCGCTAGCAGAAAGCAGATAATGGTATATCGAACTGATCTTGTTCAATATTGTATCAAGGAGGAGTTAGTTCATTTTGGCATTATGAAAACACTTTTAGCTGGCTTCTTCTGCATTGTGCTCCTCTTTAACAAAGAACAGTATATTTTAAGAGCATCTGTTAAGGATATATGATTAATTCTTTCGCATGACGAATTCTGCATATAAATTAAATAAGCAGGGAGACAATATACAGCCTTGTCATACTCCTTTCCCAATTTTGAACCAATCGGTTATTCCATATCCACTTCTAACTGTAGCTTCTTGTCCCACATAGAGATTTCCCAGGAGACGGATGAGGTGATCAGGCACTCCCATTTCTTTAAGAACTTGCCATAGTTTGCTGTGGATGACACAGTCAAATGCTTTTGCGTAGTCAATGAAGCAGTAGTAAATGTTTTTCTGGAACTCTCTAGCGTTCTCCATAATCCAGCGCATGTTTGCAATTTGGTCTCTGGTTCCTCTGGTTTTCTTGTTAATTATACTTAATTATAATCCACACGTTTTCACCAAATGATCCCAGGACAGGTTACATAAAATACCACAATTGGCAATGCATGATAACCATTAAATTAAAAGTGAAAAATCATGAAGGGACCTTTTACCACATGTGGTGGATGTGCCCCAAAGTAAAAGACTTCTGGGAAAAGATTTATAATGAGCTGAAAAGAGTGTTAAAAGATACTTTTGTTAAGAAACCAGAAGCCTTTTTACTGGGAATAGTAGGTGAAGAAATACCCAAAAGAGACTCAACATCCTTAATGTATGCCACAACTGCTGTAAGATCACTACTGTCCAAGAAATGGAAGACTCAGGAAATATCAACAATAGATGAATGGCAAAGGAAGATGATGGACTTTATGGAACTTGCCTAACTGACTGGAAGACTCCGCGATCTGGGAGAAGAGATGCTGGAAGAAGACTGTAAGAAATTTAAAATTTATTTGAATAAATATTGTAATATTTAGAGATACCTTAGGAAGTAGTTACAGGTTTTTGCTAGATCCTTTCTTTTTAGGTTAATTATATGTTTTAGAAGTATATTGGTTAAGATGATAGATTATAGAAACTTCTGATTTATTTTAAGGAAATGAAACTCAGATGGTGGGGACCGAGGGAGTCCCCTAACAATGTGAAGAACCAATTATGTATGTAAGAAGAATCTATCGGGGTTTTTTCTTCTTTTCTTTTTTCTTTTTCTTTTTTTATCGTTGTTATTAATTGTATAATGATGGTATTTGTTTTAAAAATCTTACAAAACCAATACAAAAATATTTTTAAAAAAATTAAAAGTACAAAACCAAATGAAACAAAAAGAGCCACAAAATAGGATTGCAATGAAAGGTAAAAGGTAAAGGTAAAGGTGACTATGGGGTTGCGGTGCTCATCTCGCTTTCAGGCTGAGGGAGCCAGCGTTTCTCCACAGACAGCTTTCTGGGTCACGACTAAACACAACTAAATGCATGACTGGTGCAACGGAACACTGTGATGGAAACCAGAGCGCACGGAAACACCGTTTACCTTCCCACCGCAGCAGTACCTATTTATCTACTTGTACTGGCATGCTTTTGAACTGCTAGGTTGGCAGGAGCTGTGTCATGTGGCCAGCATGACGAAACCACTTCTGTTGCAATGGTATACCATGACGGAAACCAGAGCACACAGAAGCGCTGTTTACTTTCCTGCCACAGCGGTACCCAGGAGCTGGGACAGAGCAACAGGAGCTCACCCGTCAAGGGGATTCAAACTGCTGACCTTCTGATCGGCAAGCCCCAGAGGCTCAGTAGTTTAGACCACAGTGCCACCTGTGTTCCATATAATACAACAGTACAACAGCAGGAACATTGTCCACTCACCTAAAAGCCTAAAACTGTAACAATGGTGCAAGACCCCCCCTCAGTTAGGATGAGTGCTGGGTAACATGGACACTATTTAGGGTGCCTTGTAGATTAAATCTCTTCCATTTATTCCCACAACAGAGGTTTTGGATTTGACTGTTCATGTTAGTGTATTTGTTTACCAGCGGTAAAATGTTATAAGCAGGTTAAGGAGAATTTGTAATCCTTCAGCCCTCTCCCGCAAGAACTAAGCAATGATAATTCACTTTTTAAAGCAAAATAATAACTTCAATTGCATGCACTCAAAGCGGCTGTAGCTTAGTGGTTACTTTTCCAAAGCATGACACTTTGTTTCAAATAGACCTTCCTAACAGTGATGATTTACCGGTAACCATTTTAACTCAACACTTTAAATCTGCCACCGGACAGAGAAACTATTTATAGGATGGCTGTTGTTTTAACCTACCCATAAAATACTTCCATCCCTCTTTCAGTCCTAGACTTTCCATCAGACACATAGATAATATGTTGCCAAGCCAAAAACTACCAGTATTCCTAACTCTAACTGAGATCCACTTTGCAATCTGTTCCCTCCAACAGAGAAACTCTATCTGATTCTGTTCAAATAGCCAGTGACTCCTTGCTGCCCACTCAGATATAAAGTCTCTAACTCTAAAACTCAGGTCCCTAACTCACAGACAAATCCTGCCTGCTCCTTTCACACCTCCATTTGCCCCACTGTTTTCTCTCAGGGGAAACCCGATCTTTTGTGCTGAATAGGAACAAATAGCAAAGGGCATTCACTGCAAGTTCCTCCAAATTGACTGCTATATCAATTCAGTTTCAAGAGGAAAGTTTTGATACATAAATTGAATCAGACCAGTATAATTAGCTGTGCCAAGAGTAATTAATTCACATATTTTCCTTTGATTAAAAAGGGAGGGGGGATTATTTTGTACATGAATTCCAACATGTAATGAAATTTAATAGCTGGATTCTTGATTGGCCATTACCTATTGTGCACAAGTTCATTCTATTGTCGATAATCCGACACTAAGTCATAAAAAACTTACCTTCTATCATAATAGTTTGCAGTGGGGATAGTCAAAGCCTGTAATAATCAGGATTATGCAAAATGTATTTGAGTATTTTCTACCCACTTAAAGGTAGAACATAAATTATATGTTAATAAGGTGAAAATACAGTTAGCTCTGGGGTGAGAAAGTTTCTCGTGGAGTTAAATGAAATCGTTCTATTTGCAAGAGGAATCTAAGGCTCTCAATTTCCCCAAAGCAGAAAAAAGTATTTCAAATGTCAGTTAATCTGTTCAAGGAACAAAAAACTTGAGATGGGAATTATTATCTAGAACATTATCAAATTCTGCTGCTAATCCCCAACTTTATCAGAAAAATATGAAGCACTACATACTTTCTTTCTTCAGCAAATAGAGGTTTAAATAATTACTGATATATAATCAGTGCTATTTTTCTAGAAAAAGAGGTGCCAGAACTCACCATGAACATCCTCCTTGTTCTCTTAGAATGGCAATGGCACCCACCTGGGAGGTGTCGGAACTGAGTTCCGGCAAGTTCCAGCCAGGGTTGTAGCTAGGGGGTGGCAAGGTGGGCCCCTGCCACAGGTGCAGGTGAGGGGGGAGCGTGAAAAATCAGCATAAAATATGTCCATAAATACGTGTATAAATAAAAATATTGATTATTGCCTCATAAGAAATGGTTTTAAATAGAGGGTGAATTGAATGGGTGGAGAAGGGGGTGTTGAAGGAGAGGTGGAAAGAAGAGTTAAT
This sequence comes from Lacerta agilis, assembly GCF_009819535.1. Lineage (NCBI taxonomy): Eukaryota > Metazoa > Chordata > Lepidosauria > Squamata > Lacertidae > Lacerta > Lacerta agilis. Next base: position 12,147,940 of record NC_046318.1, on the reverse strand, counting down.
TTGTCCATGGCTAAGGGGTGCAATCTGGGCGGTTCTGCCAGGGGCTCAAGATCACCTAGCTACGGCTCTGCTCCGTAAAAAAAAGCCCTGTATATAAAGTATAAAAGATTAGAAAACCTTAGAATAAAAATAGATAAGGAAGCAAGTTTGTTTTCCAGTAGGTTTAGCTAAGTATAACGAAGGCAACAATGCTGACTTTGTAAGCATTACCTTCTGTTTCCACTAGAGCAAAAATAATTCATCACATATAACAGCCCTCCGGGGCTGAAGTCAAACCACGTCTTAAGCAGCACCAAAGCAATCTTCCCGGGACACAAGCCTGGGCAGTGGGTAATGGACACCCTGGGTTGCCCAGTTGACAAGACCCACCCACCCACACTCAGCCTCACTGATGTGGTCCAAAGGAAAGCAGAGCAATACGTCTGGCACCAGCTTGGCTGCAGGAGTAGCTGGAAGAAGGTGTACAAGATGCCATCGAAACAATTTAGGGACACATGGAACTCAGCAAGGGAAGAGGATGAATCCCTGCGACGGGTTGAGCTCCCACTGCTCTGTCCCAGCTCCTGCCAACCTAGCAGTTCAAAAGCATGCCAGTGCAAGTAGATAAATAGGTACCGCTGTGGTGGGAAGGTAAATGGCGTTTCCATGCATTCTGGTTTCCGTCACGGTGTTCCATTGTGCCAGAAGCAGTTTAGTCATGCTGGCCACATGACCCAGAAAGCTGTCTGTGGACAAACACTGGCTCCCTTGGCCTGAAAGCGAGATGAACATCGTACCCCATAGTCACCTTTGACTGGACTTAACCGTCTGAATTCCTTTACCTTTTACCTTACCTGGTTTAACTAAGGTGGTGTGTGTGTGTGTGTGTGTGTGTGTGTGTGTGAGAGAGAGAGAGAGAGAGAGAGAGAGAGAGAGAGAGAGAGAAATTGATTCAACCGCCTTGTTTTCAAACTGAGAATATGTTTATATATTTAACTATTATTCATATACTAACATTACTCTGCTGTCTTCGTTTTGAGTTATCCTGGAGAAGTGTGTATTCCCTTCAACTCTGTTTTATTGAGGTGATGGTGGTAACCATTAACATTCATTGCCATGCTTCTTATCCTGCCTCCCTACTTACATAGCTCTTCATTACACAATTGTGTGTGTGTGTGTGTGTGTGTGTGTGTTAAGGTTTATAAAAATTTAAGCAAATGCATTTTAATTTGAAAGAGTCTCAGAGTCATTATCTCATACACTGTTGTACAAAACCAAGGTCATTCTGAAGCATACCTGTGTTCATTAGTCTCATCTCTCATAATCAGTTCATCATATAGTAATATCGTGTTTTTCTTTTATTTCTTATATGGATTAGGAAACAATACACTTTTCTTCCATGAAGGAGGACTGGCAGAGATCATTACAATCCAACCTCCACCCACCCACCCACCCACTCAGTGGATGATGTTCTGTAATGCAAAAAAATTTTTTTGCCTCAGTTTGAATGTTTAAAGGCATGGCCAAACTTGGCACTCCAGCTGTTTTGGGACTACAATTCCCATCGCCCCTGACCACTGGACCTGTTAGCTAGGGATGATGGGAGTTGTAGTCCCAAAACAGCTGGAGGGCCATGTTTGGCCATGCCTGCAATGTGAATCTTACTAAAATAAATATTACATCTGTTGCTGGCTTATATTATTCACACACAACACACACACACACACAGAGAGAGAGAGAGATGAGAGGAGAGAGAAGCATTAAATTGAAGCTACTAACATGAGTCTGACCAAACTCTGGGAGGCAGTGGAAGACAGGAGTGCCTGGCATGCTACTGGTCCATGGGTCACGAAGAGTCAGACATGACTAAATGACTAAACAACAACAAACAAACAACCCATAAACTGAAGTACTACAGCCCAATCTCGTTTTATCACTGCAAATTAGAAAGCACCTCAGTCGGGGAATCAATTAATTCAGTGAGGAGGGGGTGTGCAGCTCAAAATCCTTCATCCCTCAGAATCCCAGATAGAAAATAGAAATGACAACAACTAGTCTCAAAAGAGCACATGATGAAGTAAGAGAACACTTTGAAAGTGTTGTTTAAAAAAGGAGGCATTTGTGTCTGCCAATGCCCCATTTTTTACATTTAGACAAGTGTGCCTTTAAAAGAGCAGAAACACCACTGTGGCGCATTACTGTCTTCCACATGGGGACTTGCTTATACAGATATGTAATTCATAACAATGTTTAGAGGCCTTCGCAACAGTAGCCAGCTGACACCTGTCTCACTGCAGGGGATATAACTTCATTGTACCCCATAGCACGGTAGTCTTACAAGTAAAGGGGAAAGGATCGATCTTGTTTTACAGATGATATATCAAGGCACAGAAAGATGAGCGTGCACCTTCCACAAAGCGTTGAACTATCAGAAGCCCCATTTGTTTCCATGAGGATCAGGGTTATGGTATTTGATCCACTCCATTGATCCTCCAAAAGACCTGGTCATTAAGTGCCTGTTATGATGTAGCAATATCTGTGTTTATTTTGTAAGAGAGATTTTGTCCATCTTTCTAAACTCACTTAGCCCTGTTTATTCTCTTCAATCTGAAATGGGCTTTCAGCTGTAAACAGTTGCTTTTTTGTGTGCATGGGGAACGTTCGATTCAGTTAGCAATCACCTGGCAGAAAACGTTATGGTTTCCAACATTCTTGATTGTAACTGTCTTCCCAAATAGCTTCTACCCATGGACCAAAATTCGTATCATCACCGCCCTCATTTCTTGGAAAAATAATTAGTCCCTGTTTTGAAATCAAAGAGGTTTAGGCAGAGCAATCCAAAGCCATCCCATTCTGCCAGGCTGCAAGGGTTGGATCTGATAGAAGTCTTCCTCTCCCAGCTATCCTGGATGAGCTGATCTCCTTTGGCCAACAAAGACCATTCCCTTCCACCTGCAAAATGGGTGGGTGGCAGACTGTGTACTGGCAGTAGACATCAGAAGGCCCTGGGTGACATATTGCAGGGGTTGCTTTTCAGGTTTATACATCTCACTAATTTTAGATATATTCACTAATTTTACAATCATTTTAACCTTTCAAAACTTGACTTCCTCCCCCCTCCTTCTGCAGTTCCTTAAATTTATTTTTAATATCTTCTGCATATCCAATACTTTGGCCACCTCATGAGAAGAGAAGACTCCCTGGAAAAGACTCTGGTGTTGGGAAAGATTGAGGGAACAAGAAGGGGACAGCAGAGGACGAGATGGTTGGACAGTGTTCTCGAAGCTACCAACATGAGTCTGACCAAACTGCGGGAGACAGTGGAAGACAGGAGTGCCTGGCATGCTCTGGTCCATGGGGTCACGAAGAGTCAGACACGACTAAACAACAAGCATATCAAAATAGTTAATTTGCTCATTTATTCATCTACTTTAAATATATACTCTTATCAAACTGCAGGTTATTACAATAATCTTGCCAATGTTCTTATCTGTTTACAATTTGTCTGTACATATTCAATAAACCATTTCCATTCTTTTATAAAAAGTTTGTTATCTTGAGTTCTTATACTTCCAGTAAGTTTTGCCATTTCTGCATATTCCATAAGTTTTTGTATCCCTTCTTCCTTTGCTGGAACTTCTGCTTCTTTCCATTTTGGGGCGAGTGACATTCTTGAGGCTGCAGTAGCATACATGAATACGTTTCTATGCAGTTTGGGTAGTTCTGTCCCTAGAATTCCCAAAAGAAAAGCCTCTTGTTTTTGTTGTACAAATGTTATTTTAAACATCTGTTCAATTCATTAGATATCATTTCCCAGTAAGCTTTAACCTTACTCCAAGACCACCACATATCATGAAAGAACCTTCTTTCTCTTTACATTTCCAACACTTATTTGATTTAGATTTATACATTTTTTGCCATTTTGGACTGGATTACCATTGGGTCCTTCCAATTCTACAATTCTATGCTTCTATGAAACACTCTTAGCTTCCTTTGACATCTCTAAGATGTTTCTCCTGAGGACCAAAATCTGAATTTCCTTTACATTACATTTTTGGAGAAATGTCAATGGTGAATTTCACACACAATATTTCTTAGGCCTGGCACTCCAGCTATATTCGGTTTTTTTTTGCACTGTGTGACAATATTTCAACAATCCTTTTCGCTGCCCCATTTCCATCGTTTTCCCAGTGCCTGCTCCAGAATATTCCCTCCTAATTGAAATAAAAACCTAAGATCTATGGAGCTGCCTGATACAGACCAAGACTAGTGGTCCAGCTATCCCTACCTATTCAGCTGGCAGAAACAGAGGCCATGGAAAATAGCTGGGAATAAAAAGACACCCCAGAAGAGAAGCTGAGGCTGGGACTGTTCACTCGATTATCTACAGCTATTTGGTAGCAGCATAAATAAGCAGATTGTTCTTTTCTGTATAGAGATTCTAAAGCCCAAATTATCTCCAACTTGTATCTTTTCTCCTCTTTTTGTGAAAACGTCAAAGGAACTAAGAAGTTCTCTGGGAGAATCAAACTGTTTTTAGAAGGCAATTGTTGCATGCACACATGAAATCATCGCTCAACCTTTGTGGAGCCTGGAAGAGTTTCTGCAGAACCCCGGGGCAGCAAGCAGAGCTAGTCTGTAAAAAACAGTTGACAAGGAGAGAGGGTTGAGGCTAATAAGTATTATCTGATGGACAGCAATTGGCCAGGGCTGCCTCCTCAGATAGGAAGGTTTTGATCTTAAGCTTCCCAATGTCACAGCAATGCAAAACAAAGCAGCAAACATATTCTTAACACGGAGGAAAAGGGTAGGGGAAGCCTTCTGTCTGGACACCTGCAAAAGCAGCAGACAAACAAATATCTGGGACATGACATCTGACATCCTCCTTGAGAGCAACAGGAGCAAAGTGTCATCTACTTGCCTGCCTGCTGACTGGCATGATGCGACCTGAGCTCATTTGTAACAAATATGAAATGCACAGCTATGGTTGCTTCTGCCTGCTGCCAGTTTTTGTCCCCCCCCCTCCAGATTAATTACAAAGGGAAGCATTCCTGAGCCCAAAATAAACAGCAGGGCTTGGGTCTGAAGAGTAATTAAGTGAACTAAATTTTCTTCAAGAGTCCAAGGCTGTAATTACTTGTGATGACTAATTGGTTGATCAATACTTTGATGACTATCTCTTGTACTTTACACAGCTTAGGGGGAGGACTGGAATATGTCAGCAAATAACCCCATTGATTTTGCCATTCCAAAAGCATTTCTACAAATGCTACTCCTTATTTAGTTTGCTCTTGGATATGTTCACAGGGCAGTCTTGTTAGCTTCTCACATGTCTCGGGGTTGAAAGGGCCCTTGGCCCTCCGCTCAGTCGTTCTTAAGGATTTAAGTAGAAAGAAAATTAATCCATTTAAAACCTACTGTCAAATCCAACCAAGGCGACAGGCGCCGGTTGCCTCCAACGAGCAAACTGCAACAACAACAACCCTCTTTCCTATGACTGGTCTGTTACAAGGCAACTGTCTCTCGCCAAAGTGACTCTGAACTTCTAATCAGGAATAGCCATGGAAGAACACAACCTTTTGACTCCTTCTAAAAGTCCTGCGAACTCTTAAAACTACCCCATCTTAAATATCTATTTCATTTTACAAAGGAGACAGTGGGGGAACTACATGTGAATGCTGGGGGGGGGGGGGCGGGAATAAGGGAGACTTAAGAACATTTAAGCAACTGCCTTGCTGAATCACAGCAAAAGGTCACCTAGTTCAGTATCCTATTTCTAATAGGTTGCCTCTAGAAGGTCACAAGGATGGCACAAAATTCATAGCCCTTCCCAGAACATGGCACCCACAAGCTCTGGAAATGGAGGCTTGTTTTTACCAAGATAGCTGATATTGGTAGTTGAATCTGGTCCTTTGTTCCTGGTTCATGAGCTACACAATTACCGCATGAAAAGAAGCTCCAGATAACTGGCACTATGCAATAATGATGTTGCCATTTTGGGGGGGAAATTAGAGGGATTCTGAACGAAGTCCTCCCTAAAGTAATAAATATAATACTAAGAAGTAATAAATAAGTAAGTAACAGAGGTTGTAGCACTGTTGGTCGGTACCCAGTGCTGCCACCTATGAGCCAGGTGGGGGCAGGGCATGAGGGGTGCTCTTCAACTCCGTGCTCACCCAACGCTTGCCAGCGATGGTTGGGCACTCGTGCATCGAGTGTGGCATGGAGGGTGCTCTTCACCCTCTGGATTCACCCAGCTCTCATTGCCGGAACCAGGATTTCTGCGGGAGCACCTGGTTCGTCCCCGCCCCCCCAGATTCTGCACCTGGGACCACGGCACCCCTGACTGCCATGCTATGTCACTGATAAGTAATAAATATGATCTAAGCTAAAATCTCTATGCCTGTAAGTAATCTTGGGTCATTTAAACTTGGGTCTTCCATCAACAGCAGCAAGTAGGTGTGCAAAGAGAAGAGGGTGGCAGCTCCTTGAGCCTTCATTAGGTCCAAAAGTCTTACTAGCAGGAAGTTCCCAGCCCATAGTTCCCAGGAAATTGTAGGAAGCCATTTTAAAAACATATAGAATTGGGAGATGTACAAATGTATGCATGATACCTCCATACCCCAAAGGGGTAAAATAATATTGTGCACTGGATAAATTAGAGGTACAAATCTGCATACTATTGCTTAGCTTAATAATAATAATAATAATAATAATAATAATAATAATAATAATAATAATATTTCTACCCTGCCCATCTGGCTGGGTTTCCCCAGCCACTCTGGGCAGCTTCCAACAGAAGATTAAACATACATTAAAACATCAGTCATCAAAAACTTCCCTAAACAGGGCTGCCTTCAGGTGTCTTCGAAATGTCATATAGTTGTTTATTTCTTTGACATTTGATGGGAGGGCGTTCCACAGGGCGGGTGCCACTACCAAGAAGGCCCTCTGCCTGGTTCCCTGTAACTTCGCTTCTCACAGTGAGGGAACCACCAGTTAAGCTTACACAATGACATTTGGGTCTCTGCCCAAATATCTGATAGAACTCCTCCTCTTTCAACCTATCCATGCATTAAGGTCAGAGGAAGATGTTGGTCCTTGCATTAAATAAACTGCATAATGCAGTAGCCCAGGAGCTTTTGGGATAATGCTGGCTCTTTGTCTATGAAATGACCTTCTCATTGATGTGTCTCACAAAGACAGGTAAAAGCCCACCTTTTTCGTTGGACCTTTATGGGATAATGGGTTGTCATTTTTATGATGTTGTTATTTATGTTCCTCATGAGAATTATTTTGATGTTTCTGATTATTATGAGTTACACTTTTATGTTACCCTATTTTTGTATACAGTAGTGCCCTGTAACCATTTTTTTGTGATACATGCTATGGAATTCTCTTAATAAATGTACAGGTATATCAGGGCTATTGCTACTGACTGGAATTATTAAAGTCTTGATTTTTGGTAAAATGAGCATGCTGAAATTTCATCAAAGGATTCTGAATACAGTGACATGCATTGTGCTGTGCAATACGGTCAAGGACACTTTCAGTTTCTTGTCAATTTACAACCATTCCTTCTGGCAAAAGGTATTCGAGGAAAATCAATACCGGATTCAGTTTTCATCTGCATTTATTTAAATGATTTGTGCAATTGTTTACCAACAGGCAATCTATAGCACAGCAGCTGCAGATGGCAGTATCATTTTCCAAAGGGGAAACTTGCCAAACCATTTTGTGAGGAACAAAATACTGGAAAACATTTTATTTCAGATTGATCTACAGAGAAATAAATTGACTCTCTCTTTCAGATTTCCAATATATCATACTGCAAATTTGTTTATACAAAAAACCAACCCCACTATACAGTTGAATTGGCTGTCAAATTCACAAGGATATTGGAAAACCCATTGTTACCTTTATTAAACAAAAAAATGAAATAAACTCTCTCTTATTGTTAAACCTTTTAATTGCAGAATTTATTTCCCCAATACCTTGGCTGTAATCCAAGAAGCATACGGAGAGAACCGTGTGTGTAGTGGGGCCTTTTCTCTTTCTTTTAAAAAGCATTCCCCACCCACCCTCCGACTTATCCTGCCAGCTGCTTTTAGAACTCAGGAGAGTTTTTAAAGAGGGATGCTGCTGCTGAGAAAGGGGCAGGGGTAGGACCCTGCTGCACAAACACAGCCGTTTTAAAGAAAAGTGGAACGCAGAGCACAAGTTAGTTAACAAGGGGGGGAAAATCACAATTCTTTATAGGCTTAGGGTACCTTTCAGAAGGAGACTGAGACAAACGTGATGTGAAAACAGAACTTGGAGCAAATTCTGAAGCTACCCCACATGCCTGCCCCCCCCCCGGCTTCAGAGGATAAGTGACACATCACTCAGCTCTAGGAAAGCAAGAAGGATTCTCAGAAGTTGAGAGCACACATTCAGCATTTGCATTCTGATTTGCGGTCCAGGCTGCAGAGCTAGGCTGAAGGCCTATCAGCCAATGAGGAAAGTGAAGAAAGGTGGGTCCTGCAGTGGAATACCATCAAAGTAGCCAGTCAAGACATCTAGATGGAGAAAAAGTGTGCCTTGTCCTTTCTCTGTGTGGCCTCAGCAGGTGCCTCCCGCTCTCTCGTGAGCCCTTAGGCAGCTCTGCTTCTCTTCTGCCTCCTTCCTTTCTTTCCTGACTCTACTGCTCATGTGGGAATTCTTGACCTAGATAAAAGTGGATGGATGGTCCATAGTTGCACGGCACCTGAGAGCAGTGGCATCGCAAGGGGTGCCATATTTTGGGAGGGTTGACAAGAAGGCACCCCGTGGGGGCTCACAGTGGCGCAAGCAGCCATCGCGCCGCCGCAGCTGCACGTGGAAGGTCCTCCGTTCACGGCTGCAGCCATGAGCAGAGGATCCCAGCACCAGCAGCAAACTGCCATGTACAGCGCATGTGCAGCGTCTCATGCATGCGCTGTACGTAATGCCGCCGCACATGCACTGTACATAGCGGTTTGCTGACAGCGGTGCTCGAGCGCTATATGGATGGCGGTGAGATCATTCCATCGCCACTATAGCCACGAACGGAGGATGCACTGTACGTAGCGATGCCGCACATGTGCCGTACATAGCCGTTTGCCGCCCCAGGTGTCACGACGCCTTCATTCACCCCTGCCTGAGAGTGCCAAATGTTTCATATGTCAATGAATTCCATTGGATGGGAGGCAACCGTGGCAAGAGGCTATTACCTTTATGTCCAACTTTGTGGATTTCACAGAGGCTGACCACTTTGGGAAGGAGAATGCGGGATTAGATCAACCGTTCACAGAGCTCTTCATGTGTCCTTATAAAGCTTACGTTAGTCTAAGTAGCCAATATTTATCAGATGCCAGCAGAATCCAAAGACTATGTTTATGCTTCCACCTGAACCAGGTCTACCCTTGAATACTGCTGCACCACACAAAACAGACCCTCTCCTCCAAGGCCTTCAGATAACTTGTCCCCATGTCCATCCATTCTGCAGCTTTCCAGCCTACAAGCATCAGTCCTTTTCTCAACCCCATGACCCAAACCCAATTTTCTACTTCCACATTCAATGTGTCATCCTTATAGTTTTTGAAACACCAGAGGCTAGCAAGCTTGGTAGCTTTAGACATAATGGTCAACATACCTGTTTTCTTCTCCCTCCCCCCATGACAAGCTCTTCTCTAGCAGTGCAGGCCAGGGGAGACAATATGGTTGCTGAGTCATTTCACCATGGAAACCCATCTTAAGGTCACAATGGCTGCCTTTGTGAAATATTGCCAAGGATACAGATCAGCCATGAGGGTTGTCTCATATTTTGAGTATCAAACCAAGTATTAAGATACTCAAATCTCTGGGCACATAGATGAAGACCCTGGTCAAACAATTGGGAATAGCAGCTTTGGGGCTTGATTTAGACTGAGGAAATGCCACAGGAAAAAAGGTAGGCCTCCCAGGATTGTCCCTCCAATGCATTTGAAAAGAGTAAAGGTTAGTGTCTTTCCAGTTTGGCCACCAGGATAGTTGTCGACAGAAAAAGTAATTCCCCAATGTCTGCTTGAAGGCCACACAGTACCGAAATAGGAATTGACTGTATTAAGTCATCTGTTCTTACAAGTATAGTCCTCTGTAAGTTTGTGCACTCATTGGCCAGAGTTGCCTCCATCTCTGATGGGTAATGCTTGTATATAGCCAATGTGGGTCTCTGACTGCTGTATCCTGATAATCCCAGACACCAAATCACCTATGCAGATGGATAAAATAGCATGCCCGGGAGAATTCTGGGCTGAACCCATCTCCTTAATGTGCTAGCTTAGAGAACAAATGCACTTTCTCCCTTGGAATAAGGTTCAAATATGCCACACAGTCAGGCGGCAGAGGATCCAACCCCCACGGCAGGTTGCCAGGAACAGATAAGACAAGGAAAAGTTCTTACCAACTGCTTTTTATTCAATATTCACAGGGAGATGCTTGGAAATGCAGCCTCTTGGGATATTGGTGTTGCTCCGAGTGAGTCTCTAACCCCCTCCCTCTCTCCCTTCATGTGTCATCACTACGGGTGCTGAGAAGTGCCCTCTGCCTTTGAGCTCTTTGCTCTCCTACTTTCAATGCTCACCGGGTTCTGGGGGGGGGGGGCTCGAATACTTTTGAAAGACACTGTGTCCATCAGCTGTCCCCCCCCTCTGGTGCTTCTTCTTCCTCCTCTCCCATTATTCCCCAAGTTTCCCCATCATCTGCCTCTGAGCTGTGGCCTCCCTCAAATTCTGAACTGTCTCCTTCTCTAGACGGGTCAAGCTGGGGCACAGCTGTCAACTTTCTCATTTTTGTGGGAAATTCCCTTATGCCAGCACCATTTCCCACTGCAAAAAAGGAAGGTTGGCAGCTATGGGCTGGGGAGGCGGTCTCCGCCATTCCTGCTCTGCCTAGTCCCTGACACACACTACCCAAAAATTGTACAGCAAAGTATTTAGCATGGAATTCTGCAAAAGATATAAATGAACACCAGGCACATTCAATTAATGCAAGCCAGGATCCAAAGGTGCATTTTAGGCTCCCTGGCAAATTTGAGAACATATAAACAAACAAACAAACAAACAGCTGAGTGTAGTGTCATATCGCAAACAGTTCACCCACCCACCCCATTTCACAAACAGTTTATCATATGGCGTTGTGGAGTGCTACACTCTCTGAAAGAAATGAAACATATTTAGGAAGGAAAGAATGAAGACAACCAAAAGCTTGCTCAACTTCGTGAATTTAGTTCCGCAGTTCTTTGAATCCTGCGTAAGGAGTGCAGATCATTCATAAAATACAATTTTGTAAGGTAATTTGGGAGAAAGGTTCTTGTTAGACTAAGTACTCGTTATATCATGTTTTTGAAGAATGATCATACAGTGCTCAAAAACTGCTATATTTTGACAATTTTGTAGTTAATTGCACTTGCTGCTAGCAAACGGCGACCTTTAGCTGACATATTAATACTCTCAGTAATCAGCTAAAGGTCACATCTTGTTTAGAGCCGCCGCTCTTTCCTTGCCACATACTCCAAACACCAGAAAAATGTCTTCTGTGCCAATTAGAGGTGTTAATGTGGCAGCCAAAGATCACCAACTCTTCCATGCATAAGCTGGTTCAGTGGTTTAATTCCAGCAGTGGGAAGAGCTATGATGAAAATCTAATCCTCCAAAAGCCTGTCTCAAAAACACTAATAGGGTGACATAAATTATTACCAATTGGCCTAAGATGTAATAGGATTTTTTTTTTTTAATGACAGAGCTGCTTCTGTGAAATCATTTACTCGCGAGTAGCAGGACTGCCAGCTAATTAAAGAGCTGTAGTTAATTTATCATTTCCTTAAACATTAATCCATGCTTAAATTTTAATAAATTTTAATATTACCAAAACCCCAGTATAAGGGCATTTCTATGCACTGAAGGAAATGAAAGATAATCAATAAACATTTTAGTTGGTTAATCTACTAATTACATTAGATTCACCAGAGCTGGCATTACGAATGGAGGTAATGATCCTGCGATGATTCATATGGTTGCTCGGCTTCATGTCTTTTTAGCCAACATCTTTGTAACAGAGTTGGTCTGCCAATGGGCCTGATGCCTGAAGCCAATGCTCCATAGAGCACGTCCTTGGGGATCCCACCAGCCCTCGTTCTGCATGCATGACCAAGCCAGGATAGACATCCTGGGAAACATGCTGGGAATGTGGGCTTGAGAGACCACATTTTTGTTTGAGACTCTGTCCTGCCATGCAATGCCCAAAATCTTCCTGATGCAACACATATGGAAGGCATTGAGGCATCCCATCTGGCTGGTGAATGTTGCCCACAACTCACTTCCATAAAGCAGCATGCTCAACACACTAGCCTGGTAGACCTTCACCTTGATATCAGACATTACCATTGGTATTGGAAACAGCATCTCATTCTCCTATGCCCTTTTGGAGAGGCGAGCCATTGCCATAGCTGCCTAGCCAGTACACTTGTCCAGCTCAGTGTCAATGAAGAGGTTGATGGTTATGGTGGGGCCCAGGTAGACAAAACAGTCTACCACATCAAGTGTGTGGTCACCAGTGTTGATGCATGGAGTCCTGATCTAGGGTGTTGGTCTTCATCAGGCTGATGGTGAGGCCCAACTACATGGAGGCTTAGACAAAATGGTTGATGAGTCTCTGTAGTGTTTCCTCGGAGTGCACTGTCAAGGTTGTGCCATCCACAAACAGCATTTATTGGATGAGAACGCACCACACTTTTGGCTTGGCTTGGAGACCTGCCTGGTTGAACAGACTCCTGTCGCTCCTTGGAGGAATGTACACACTGTCTTCAGTTAAACTAAAGGCATAGGCGAGAAAGAACAAAAAGAATATGCTGAAGAGGGCTGGGGCGAGAATGCAACCCTGTTTCACATCACTCTTTATAGGGAAGGCATCTGAGAATGAACCATCATGTTCTTGTGGATGGACAAGATGCACTTATGGACCTTAGGTTGGTATCTTATCTTGTTGAGCAGCATGAAGTGTCCTTTTTGGCTGAAGAGGTCAAAGGGCTTTGTCAGGTCTATGAAGATGATGTACAAGCGGCGTCTCTGCTCTCAGCGTTTCTCTTGCAGTTGGTGCAGTGAGAAAATAATGTCAACTTATGACCTCTAGACCTCTGTGACTTGAGAGAGACCCTGTCAGCGAGTGACTGTAATCTGCTGAGAACTAAATGGGCAAAGGCTTTCCCCACAGTACTCAACTGGGAGATTCCACAGTAGTTGTTACAAACATGTTGGCCACCTTTGTTCTTATAGAGGGTCACAATGCTGTGGTTGCACATATATTATGGCACGGATCCTTTTCCCCAACAGTGCAAGAGAAGGCCATGAAGGTGCATTATGAGGGAGGAATGAGGCTGACTTTCAGCACTTCTGTTGGGATTCTGTCCTGTCCTGGGGCTTTACCACATGTTTGAGAGTTGTTGACATTCTTCAGATCATCAAGGGAGGGAGAGACATCCAACTCTTCCAAGTCAGGCAAAGTCTGTGTGTTGTCAATTGGTGTGTCGGAGACCATGTTTTCCCACACGTACAGTTCTTGATAGTGCTCTGCCCATTGCTCCATCTGCTTGCTGCGATCTGTAATGAGCTCTCCAGACAAGGTTTTCAGTGGTGCAGTTTTCCTGACTGTTGATCCAAAGGCTGTATTCATGCCTATGTACATTACACAAGTGTTGCCACTGTCAGCAATGAGTTGAATGCACAGCTTTAGCCAGTAGTCATTGGCACATCATTTGGCAATCTGCCGGGCACCATTCCTTACCTTTCTCTGTGCAGCAAGCATATTCTCATAGAGTGAACATTTGTAGTTCATAGGAGCCTTGTGCATTGCAGTGATAACAGGCTCCATGTCCTTAATGCCAGCCTCAAACCAGTCAGGGACCTGCTGATCTCTTTTATGGAAAGAGGGCATACCTGTGTTGTAGTTGCCTTTTTGATGTCGTTCCACTGTGCTTTGATGCTGCCTCTGGGGCAGTGTTTGTTTGAGAAGCATGGCTTTTCGAGGGAATCAGAGAAGTTTTACTGATGTGGTTCAGCCTGAGCCATGTGTGAGTCAGTGTGAGTCAGGTGTGAGATTTTACACACACACACACACACACACACACACACACACCAAACAGCATTGAGCACAGTATTCTTAATGCAAGCCATGACACCAACACCTTATGATGTTGTTATTTATCAAATGTTGAAACAAAATAGAAAATTCTTTCCAGTAGCACCTTAGAGACCAACTGAGTTTGTTCTTGGTATGAACTTTCGTGTGCATGCACACTTCTTCAGATACCTTCTTCAGATACTTCTTCAGACACGAAAGCTCATACCAAGAACAAACTCAGTTGGTCTCTAAGGTGCTACTGGTACTGGAAAGAATTTTCTATTTTGTTTCAACTGTGGCAGACCAACACGGCTACCCACCTGTAACTTTATCAAATGTATTAGTCACTTTCCACATATATTCCCAAAGCGACTGACCCAGATGCGAAATGTATTGCATTGTGACAAGTGAAGAGACCATTCTCAATACTTATAGCTGGATGACTGCTGAATGCCTTGACAGCTGGTGGCTTCTAGCTGTTGACCATACCTTCACCTGCTTGGGTGCTGAAGAAAACGGTGGCTCCTAGAATGTTGCTATAAAAGTCTGAGTTTATGAGGTTTTTTGTTTTTTTAAAAAGTAAAGGACCCCTGGACAGTTAAGTCCAGTAAAAGGTGACTATGTGGCGCTCATCTCGCTTTCAGGCCGAGTGACTAAACTGCTTCTGGCACAATGGGACACCTCCCCACTGCAGTGGTACCTGTTTATCTACTTGCACTGGCGTGCTTTCAAACTGCTAGGTAGGCAGGAGCTGGGACAGAGCAATGGGAGCTCACCCCATCCTGGGGATTCGAACTGCCAACCTTCTGATCAGCAAGCCCATGAGGCTCAGTGCTTTAGACCACAGCGCCACCCGCAACCTTTGAGTTTATGAACTGGCTGCCAACAGGGAGGCTTGAGTGACAGGTGAAATGTATACCTTTTAATAACTGTGTTCATAGGTGCCCCCTCAAGTATGTGGTGATGGGGCTGAAACCCCCCCCCCAAGTCTTGAGAAACCATGGCCCTGTCGGAAGATCGTGTCTGAAGATGACTCCTGGCCATAAATCAGGAACACGTCCCTTCCTACCTCGGTGCAGGCCATTCTGAAGCACCGGGCATGTCCTCCCAATATCATGCAGAGCAATAAAGTGGAACGAGGCAAGACATGTGCTACTGGCTAAAATTTATTTCTAACTACAAAGGACAGAGTAAAAAACATGTCTGCTCTCTGTGATAACAGTTCGAAGAAGAGGGAACAAAGAATCAGGAAACAGTTTTACAGCAACACCTGTCTCCCGCGACTTCCAACAATCTGTGCTGGAATGTGAAACAGAGTCTTGTGACTCCCAAAAACTGCACAGTGAGAGAAACAGAAGTCCAACAGGCCCATGGTGGCAAAAGGGCTCGTTGGGCCTACCTGCGGTGGTGGCAGAACTCCCCTGGCCTCCCAGACTCCTACCAGTGTGTGTGATGCAACACAAACACAATGTCACACGGAAATCAGCCCCTCTGTGTTCATTGCCATCCCCTAACCAGATTCATATCTTACTCAGTCATGAAGCCCACAGAGGTGCTTTAGTCTAGTCATATTCTTTCAGCCTAAACATACTTCACAGGGTTGCTATAAGGCAACTGTGAGGTCACCAGCTATATGCTGCCTTGAGCTCCTTTGGTGGAAATGTAAATCGTGCATAGTTGTATTGTACAGTTTTATCTTGCCACTGATGGAGTCTTGAATTGGCCATTTTGACAGATTAGACTTCTACATTGATTAAATATGATTCAGAACTACATATGCAAATGCTGTACAATCTAGAAGAAGATACATAATATTCAGAGTATCATTATTTCAATATAAAGAGGCAGGAACATTTGGAAGGGCAGGAATTTGTTTTGCAGTGTTAATGGGAATTTTCATATGACCTTTTTGTTCATAGTCTTAGACAGTTCTGTTACTGGTCTACAAGCTGAAGAATGAGATCTCAGTAAATTGTTTTCATTAAAATCCATTTGCAAGAATCAGGTATTTAATACTGCAACTCCACAGGCTTTGGGAAATTTGGAAAATGGTTCACACATTAAAATAAATCAGAGGTTTAAGAGCCTGTAAAGTTTGCTATAAATTCTTATAGCGATAATGGTAAAAGGCAATTGTGTGCAGTAATAAACTACTTGAAATAGATGATGATTAAGCAACTTTAGATTGAATAACTACACTTCGTACTTAACTTTACTTTATCCACACACATTTTTACTTTGTCATGTATTTATCTGAATTTTTATGGCAATGCATAATCATGCAGAAGAAATTGGAGTAGTACTATATATAGTGCACATATATTTTACTCCAAGTTAAAAAAAATACAAATTGCATGGCCACAAGCTTTATAGAAAACCCCATAAATTGTAATTATACTTGATTTTCTGACTCAGAAAACTTAATCCAGTATAAACTGTCAATACATTTATTGTAGTTATCGTATTGCAGGCTATTAAATATGTACACTTTGTGTGTGTGCGTGTGTGTGTGTGTGTGTGTGCGCGCGCGCATGTTAGGATGTGTGCATTGAATTTTGAGTAATCCCAGGCTGATTTTGAAATTTTCAGGACTTGACGAAACCAAAGGGCGCTCCCTCAGAATCAGCCCAAGCCAAAGGAAGGGCCTCCACAATAGTTCAGCCAAAAAGTTATAAATTACGTCTTTAAAAAATGAATAATAATCAAATTTTAAAATTGCCCAGCACAAAACACCAGAACCTATTTTTAATTTGACAAGTTTTATCCACAAACATCACCCACTTCTTTCAAAAAGAATTTCCCCATAATAATGAATGAGAAGGTACAAGTCTGCTGGTTTCCTGAATTGGGATTTCGATTTGGACCCATGTTCTATGGTATATTAGTAGTCCAGTTCCCCATCATCAAGGAAGAAGAAGATGAGAAACTTCCTCTCCTGACTTTCTTACTGTTTTCATTAGGCAATATCACCTCCAGATGATGATGGCTCCTACACCAGTCCCAGCCCATTGGACTGTGTCTAATTTAGGAACAGACAATTCCTGCTTGAGAAATCATGCTTTGGAGGGCATGCCAGGAAACCAGGAATTATGTTCACATCCTGTGGGGGTGTAAACATGTATGATTTTTCTGGCAAAGGGTGTTTAAGGAGATAACAGAAATCACCCGGTTCAAGCTGACTAAAAGCCCAGAGGTTATCAATTTACAGCTGCACAAATTATGATAGCTAGGAAGCGGCAATCATAATATAAAATGGAAGAATGGTATAAAGAGGTGTGGGATGTAGCTATTAATGATAAATTAACATGTGCCATTAAGGTAAGACAGGGAATATGTGGGAGAAGTGATTATGGGGAGATATGGAGGGTGTTTATAATATTTGTACTGTTAAAACAGAAAGGGGTCAAACCATCACAAGAGGAGTTGAAATTTTGGGAGGTTGGATAGTTATAATGGAATGGTCTCGGTGGTAGGGTGCACATTTTTATTCTTATTTATGTATGATTATTACTTCGTCAAATAAATAAATAAGAGAGAGAGAGAGAGAGAAGGGTGGGGGAGCAGTGCTGTAGCTCAAGCACTCCTTGGCCATTTCACTTGGACCCAACACATCACACAATAAAAAAGAGAGAAAGAAAAGAAATTATGCTAGTCTTGTTCATACTTTTTGTGCATCTTTTGAGGAGGAAGCGCCCAATTCACTGGAACTTTGCTTCCGGTGGAAGAGTATCTTTTTCTTCTATGAACATCGCACTATCGCTTCTATGCAGCCATTTCCCACACCTTGGCCTTTGAGATATGGACAGGTTGTTTTGTGCTATGCTGAGCAAAAGTGTCTGTGCTACCAACAAGGATGAATTCTCGATAAGCACACATGGGCAAAGACCCCTCCCCACCACGCATTAACAGTTTACATTTCCAGAACAGACAGAAATAAATGTATGGTTTTGATAAACTGAGTCACCAACCCTCGTAAAAGATCTCAGATTAATTACCTCAGGAGCTGGTGATTAGATGGGAGGATGACGGAGAAAGGGCACATTCTATAATTAAAAAACTCCTACTTCAAAGATCCTGATGGAAAAACCGCTAGTTCCCCACTGCTATGCCAATTATGACCCAAATTCTGGCAGTTTAGGTGTATGAGCGCCTGAATGAATCAGTACACTGAAAATGCCCTTGGGGTATTCTTGAGCTTTGCAGCTGACATGCCCTGCCCTATCTTCCACCTAGATGCTAATTCACCAATGCTTTGATTTCCTTATCCAGAAGGATTTGTTTATAAGCTTAAGGATGTGGTGTATACCTTCAATAGTAGCTTATACAACAAGAAAACTCCAGTTTTCATATCATTTTTTGGTACCATTTTAACTCTTCCAACCAGTGAGGAAAGATTTGTACTCACAGGGCTTTTTTTCAGCTGGAACTCAGTTCTGGCACCTCCTTGGTGAGTACCATTGCCATTATAACAAAATAAGGGAGTTCCACGACCTCTTTCCCTAGAAAAATAGGACTGTGTGCTCATATTACTGGACAACTCTTCTGCAAGGGTGTTAGAGGATCTTTATAGTGTTAAAAGAACACTATAAGTCTGTAGGGGATTGTGGGATATAGGTAAAAAGGTAAAGGGCCCCTGGACGGTTAAGTCCAGTCAAAGGCGACTATGGGGTTGCGGCGCTCATCTCACTTTCAGGTCGATGGAGCCGGTGTTTGTCCACAGAGAGGTTTCCAGGTCATGTGGCCAGCATGACTAAACTGCTTCTGGCACAACAGAACACCATGATGGAAGCCAGAGTGCACAGAAACGCCGTTTACCTTCCCACCACAGTGGTACCTATTTATCTACTTGCACTGGTGTGCTTTCAAGCTGCTAGGTTGGCAGAAGCTGGGACAGAGCAACGGGAGCTCACCCCATCATTGGGATTTGAACTGCCAGCCTTCTGATCGGCAAGCCCAAGAGGCTCAGTGATTTAGACCACAGCGCCACCCGCATCCCTATTCTGGGATATGGGCTAGGATACGCAGTAAATTCACACAGACTGCTGGACACCTGTTGATTCAGTCTTATTGTTTCCCTGTTCATAAGTGAGAGAACCCTCTACAGTAGCCTTCCCCGATCATGGATCTCCATATGTTATTGGAATACAGCCTCCATCATGCACAATCTGCATGGCCAAAGGTTGCAGCCCAACAACATCTGAGGCTCCAGAGTCGAGGAAGTCTGCTCTAGAACATGACCTGGCAACATATTGTAAGATTAGCAGTCATGCCAAGCTTGCCCACCATCATGGCTTTCTCGTTGAGGAATCCCAATAAGCTTTTGCAGAGCAGTTTCAAAACCGTGGCTCTTTAGGATAAGCAGCATTCTAACTACACCTGGTCCATGTTGCACCACAGGGTGGAAGGCCATAAACATGAGAGAGAGAAAATGGCATCCATTACAGAAGAAGCTATGAAAACTCATTCCATTTTCCAGCACACTACAGTTTATTTTCATGGTATCATAAGAGGAAGCTGATAAAGGCAGCTTTAAAACAATAGCAGCGCCTCTATGTTTTCAAAGTGCTTTCATTTAATTGCTACTCTTAAAAATCAGGGTTTAAAATCAGAGCAATTATACACATTTTATCTAGGTTGTATTTTCTTTTTGCATTGATATAGGATATATTCCTTGTTCCGTTTTCTTTAAACATAAAAATGACTCCTTTAATGTAATGGAAGTCAAATTAATATTTCATTAGGCCAGTTGGATAACTTTTACAAACCTCACTGATAAACAATGAAATGAAAAATTCAGCATCTCCCAATGAATTCAAAAACTTATTTAAATTCTTCACAAGAGCCGATTTTCTTTTTCTCTTGGGATTTACATAACCATTTGGTATAATTATCTCCTCTCTCTTTTATGAGCTCCTATAAAGGAAATAAAACATCTTTTATCTTTGCAGCTAAAGAACAAGTAGACAAAGCATTTTTCTTATTCCTTTCAAATTCCAGAGGTGATGATAAGGAGCCATTAGATAACATTGTAATCAATTGTCACGTCTTATAATTGAAAAATAAAGATGTAGAGCAGGGGAAGCTGGAGTCTGTCCCCGTAACATTTATCATTTGGGATATGTTTTCCTGTTTTGTCTTATCAGGTTTTCAGTCATGAATACACATTTCTATTTTATGAGCTACCCTGGCAGTTTGCAATTACTCCATCCCATTTAATGCAACTAGAAAATGAATTAATGGCTCCTTCTTGCTCCACCATGGCTCTAAATGTCCACCGCAGTGTATAGCAGTAGTTCAGGCAAAGAAGCAGCAGGAGGAAAGCAAAGTAGTAAAGAAAATTTCTATTTATACACCGTTACATGCAATGGCGAGTGGCGGCGACGGGGGGCATGTGTGCAGCTATGGATATGTGCCTTGAATAATGGAGTAAGTTCTCCAACGGTTTGCGCGTATCAGAGGCAAAAGAAGAATGACATCTTCTCATGCAAGGCGCGATCAAATAAAGCCAATTGAACAGAAGAGGGAAGGGAAGGGAAGGGAAGCAATAGTAGTTGAGCAGCTGTTTGCATTGGGAATTGGAAGATGAATGGCAAGTCCGACAACAATTTGCATGAGCAGCTAGATGAAGGATAGTATGCTCATCACCACTTTGTATGGGGAAATTTGATAAGCAAGAGCAAAGCAGGAGCAATTTTTTAAAAATACCAACAGCTAACCTCCCAGGCTGAATGATGCACAATTAGCCACTCTGAACCCTCCTTTAAATGAGGACAATGTGCACTAACACTAGGGGATGAACTAACATGCTAAATCACGATTTAGTATTTCATACCCCACGAGTCAAAACTTACATTGGGTAGATAAATATACAACCACATTCCTTCCAGATTCTCTCCTGTATTAATAGCCCCCGTGGTCACAGTTATCCATCCTCTGGGCATATCCCATGTGCACTGCTGCCTAAATCCAGATTACAAGCAGGGCAGAGAAGGAACCAGGTGTGTTTATATAGTAAAAAGCATCCTTCAAATAGCCATTTAGCCCTATGACCTTCAGTCTGAATTATTCCTGAAAGAGGACTGGCAGTGTTGTTGTTTAAGCACTGGGAAAATATATTCGCCATTGCCAGTCTTCATTAGTAGCCTGGCAGGTGCATTTTGTGCTAATGGAAGTCTCCGAGAAGTCTTCAAGGGTAGTCCCATGTGCAAGGCATGACAGCAGTCATCTTAGGAATTACCAGAATGTGAATAAGAAGGCACAGCTGGTCCAACAGTCTTAGCTGCTGAAAGGTGCTACATACCACAGATGCCCCTTGGATATCCAGTGAAAATGTTGGCTCTGTCATCACCCCAGATGCTGTAGTCTGGGCAAACTACAGAAAAAAAGGCTGGAACCTGGGCAAAATTGCAACATAAACGTTATTAATGGCATTTTTATGAGAATTGGGTGTAGAATAACATATGAAAAATTAGACAAAATTAAATGACAGGAACACTGTGAAATCGTGATTTCAAAATGGCCGACCTGCTGTATCAATTGTATTGTATTTAGATTAGTTTTCTAAACTTAATTGTTTGTATCCTATGTTTTTTAATTGTTGATGTATTAGAAAATGTTGAAAACAGTCACGTTCTTCTAGCTGCGGACAATATCGATCACAATATTCTTACACTGTTGGTGAGAACACATTCCATGGTATGGGGATGATAGCAGCAATAACCCCAGCAAAAACCTTTTCTTGTTGTATTCCAATACAGAATATATTGAGCTGTGACTTAAAAGCTGCTGCATCTATCAACATTCATGAATATCGATTTGCATCCAGTACTCTCAGGGGCATTAAGTTTAAAATATTGCCTGATATCTATCCCACAAATGTCAAAGTAGATCTGCTGTGGAAACTGTCAAGGAACTTTGAACAACCAATGCCTGGCTGGTCTGGAATGATGCACTTAATACATAATAACCAAAACAACCAGAAAGTTGAGAAATCATCAGTACTTTTCCTACCTATCATTGATATGAAGCCCACTGAAATGACTTGCATCCTGTCTACCTTAACATACCTACGAGATTTAGCTCTTAAGCACAATATACCAACTATCATAACAATTGATCAGCCACTCTTTTGGAAAGCATCACAAATAGTTCATTCATCATGTGATGGTAGTGCTCTCAAGGACATCATTCTATTGCTTGGTTCCTTTCATACTTTCATGAATCTTCTTGGGGCCATTGGTACACTCATGGCAGGATTTGGGCCTTAAAGAAATCCTAGAAGAGATTTATGGGAAAAATACAGTAGTGCATATGTTAAATGGGAAATCAGTATCAAGAGCTTTTGATTCTCGATTCATGCTTAAGTGCTGAAATAATGTCGCAGATAATTGAAGATCATTCAGAATTCCCCCAGGTCTTAAAATAAGCTTCTGCACTGTATGATTCACTAGTGTCCTGTAACAAAACTATAGAAGAAGTGGATTCTTCACAGACTATGATACACATAACCTGTGCATTGGATGCAAAGAAGAGCGAACTGAAAGCAAACTCAGCAACAAGTAAACTATGGCTCAAAATATGGTTGATCTTGCTAGAAAACTCATCACAACAGATAGAACTGGTTCATGGAAAATGCATATTGATGCCATACATCAGTGTCTACCCATTTTCGCAGCTGCGGGTCACCATAATTACTTGAAATCAGCATACCTATATTTGCAGAATATAATTCTGTTGCCAACAACAAATGCCACTGTTTCTGCAACGTTTGAAAAAGGATTTCATGTGATATGCAGAAGTGAACGGTACTGGGCAGGATTGGGTTATGACTTAGTAATCGAACAATGTCTGATGTGCTCTCTTAAAACTACAGGGGGTTTGACCAGAGGAAGTGGATTGACTGGCGTTCAGAGAGCAGTTTGGTCTTTATCATTGCCTGTATTGTCAGGGTATAATCCAGCTATGCAGGAGTTTACCAATGTGTCATATTCATCAAGTGAACAACACAAGGAACTATCTAGTGCAAGGCTGATTAGAGACAAAAGTGATTCACAACTGGTATTGAGCAAGTTGCAAGCATTCTCGCCATTTACACCCGAGTCAAGTCTGCGTAATATTGTAACAGGTGTAACTGCAGATTTGGCAAGTGTTAATGTGCATGAATTGCAAGAAGTTGGTAAGGTCATTGTAGCTAAACTTATTGACCAAGAAGTTTTTGCATATAAATGTAAGCGTTCTGACAAAGTTAAAACATTAGCGTTCTCTGCTGCACTGAAAATTCCTGGAGATGATGAAAGAACGATAGACCCAGCATTGCTGTTTCAAAGGCTATTGGACATTGTTAACACAGGCAAACTAAATTTTGAAGAAGTGCTGCAGTATGAATTGTGCTCATACCCACCTTCATTGTTCAAATCATGCTCTATACCCAGGAAGGCTGACAAGCCACAGATAGTACATGTTATCAAAAAATATGTGATGCAGAAACAGAATAGTTGTAGTACCGAATACGTTCCAAGAAGTGATCGATTCGTGTTGGATGGTGGTCCGTTGCTGCATTGCTTTAAATGGAAGAAGCATGAAACGTATGATGATATTTGTTGTTGTTCAGTCGTTCAGTCGTGTCCGACTCTTCGTGACCCCATGGACCAGAGCACGCCAGGCACCCCTATCCTCCACTACCTCCCGCAGTTTGGTCAGACTCATGTTGGTAGCTTTGAGAACACTGTCCAACCATCTCATCCTCTGTCATCCCCTTCTCCTTGTGCCCTCCATCTTTCCCAACATCAGGGTCTTTTCCAGGGAGTCTTCTCTTCTCATGAGGTGGCCAAAGTACTGGAGCCTCAACTTCAGGATCTGTCCTTCCAGTGAGCACTCAGGGCTGATTTATTTAAGGATGGATAGGTTTGATCTTCTTGCAGTCCATGGGACTCTCAAGAGTCTCCTCCAGCACCAAAAGCATCAATTCTTCGGCGATCAGCCTTCTTTATGGTCCAGCTCTCACTTCCATACATTACTACTGGGAAAACCATAGCTTTAACTATACGGACCTTTGTCGGCAAGGTGATGTCTCTGCTTTTTAAGATGCTGTCTATGCTCCATGGACAAAGACAACAGGTATGATGACATAGCATGTTCTTATGCAAATTTTACAACTCGTCTTTATGGAAAAGCTATTATTGTCTTTGACAGCTATGAAAACTTCCCATCCATTAAAGATATGACACACAAATGTTGGAAATCTATGTTCTCTAGCCCTGAAGTACACTTCTCTCCGCAAACTAAATTCATATTAAAACAAGACAACTTTCTTTCCAATGAAAGTAACAAACAGCGAATCATTCTTCTCATAGCTGAACATTTGAAGAGACAAGGATGCACTGTTGTACTAGGTGAAGGAGATGCTGATGTTGAAATTGTGAAGGCAGCTGGGGCATCACCTCAGTTCCAAACTACTACTGTGATTGGAGAAGATTCCGATTTATTGATTCTACTCCTGTACCATGCTAACCATCAAACGGAATTTAATTTGTATTTTCGTAGTGATAAACAAGGAAAAAATCCAAAGCACACATTTGACATTATTGCTTGTATTGCTGTGACAGCACATCCAGAATATTTGGGATAGGAAAAGGCAAATGTTTCAACAAACCTATTGCAGATAATCGACTTCGTGAATTAGCATCGGCATTTTGTTTGAAAGATCAGTTACATATCAATATAGAAGATGCTGGTCAGAAGGCGATGGTTATACTTTTTGGTGGAAAAGTTGATGATACCCTTGGAACATTATGACATCGCATACTAGTGGACAAAGTAACATCAGCAAACACTTTCGTTGCACCAGAACGTCTACCACCAACTACATCTGCAACAAAATTCCATAGTTTTCGATCATATTACCAGATAATGGAATGGTCATGCCACAAAGAGGGTTTACGACCTAATGACTGGGGTTGGATGATAAAGGAGGAAAACCAGCTTCACCCTGTGATGTCAGACATGGCCCCTGCACCTGAAAGTCTTTTGAAAGTTATCCACTGTAACTGCAGCACTGGTTGTTGTACATTCCGTTGCACGTGCAAAAAAAATAGTTTTCCATGTTCAACTTGTGGTCAGTGCCAGACCATTGGTTGTGAAAATGTGTTGTTGATTGAACATTGTTTTGATATAGAAGATGATATGGATGACTGATGTCTGCTTTCGTTATTTGTAATACATAATACATAATAAAAGTTCTGGTTCAAGCGCCTTATTGTGACCTTGTTTCAATGTACCATTGCTTTCACTTTGTTGTTTTTAGCAAACATTTAAATACAGAAATTATGTAGCCTAATAACTAGATCAATGACAACTTTGTATTATTTCCCCTGACGTTTGGTAACAACAATTAAAAAAACATAGGATACACACAATTAAGTTTAGAAAACTAATCGAAATACAATACAATTGATACAGCAGGTCGGCCATTTTGAAATCACGATTTCACAGTGTTCCTGTCATTTAATTTTGTCTAATTTTTTATATGTTATTCTACACCCAATTCTCATAAAAATGCCATTAATAGCATTTATGTTGCAATTTTGCCCAGGTCATTTTGTATATTGACCAGACTACTGAGGGAGTGATCTACAATAGACTGAACACCATCTCATTGGTCAGACAAATCACCTACCAACAGAACCTGCCAATTTATTTAGACAGAGTTTCGTTTCATTGGCCCTCATCCAGGTCATTACTGACCTCAGACATCGATTTAGTAGCTCCCCTGCCACACATGCTAATAATTAAACTATTTAAGCTTCATCGCACTTTGATTGGGTAGAATATTGCCTGCCTATTTTCCTTCTTGGTTACCCTACTGGCAAGTGTCGCCTTGTGTTTATGCATTTAAAAATCAGCACATTAGAGAATCTGGAGACCTTTTTGAAAAACAAAAAAACAAACAAAAACCCTCTCTGTCACTATTGAAGGTGTTCTAATCATCAAATGATGCAGCTAAGACCCTACGTACCTTCTGTCACAATTCCTGTTACCTTCCATGGGTAAAAGGGATAGCTTCTGAAGTTGAGAGCCCTTTTGACTCATTTAAACAATGAAATTGTGTGAGGAGCCAACAGAAATACAGTAGTGTCAACGCATGAAGGGTGGCAGGAGTGAAGAAGAAGAGTTTGGATTTGATATCCCGATTTATCACTACCCGAAGGAGTCTCAAAGCGGCTAACATTCTCCTTCCCCTTCATCCCCCACAACAAACACTCTGTGAGGTGAGTGGGGCTGAGAGAGACTTCAAAGTGTGACTAGCCCAAGGTCACCCAGCAGCTGCATGTGGAGGAGTGGAGATGCGAACCCAGTTCACCAGATTACGAGTCTACCACTCTTAACCACTACACCACACTGCAACATAAATATTTATATATATAAATTGATGCAATGTAAATTCAATAAATAAATAAATAAATAAGCAAGAGGGGGTGGAGCCAGAGAACCCTCTCTGCCCCCTCACAGGATGAGGAGAATGATCGAAAGGGCTTTTTGTCTAACTGGAATATGCAATGTGAAACTTCGCCCATGCTGTGATGTGTTATGTATAGCTGAAGGTCAGAACTTAAGTCACCTTTTATTACAGTGGTACCTCGGGTTACATACGCTTCAGGTTACAGACTCCGCCAACCCAGAAATAATGCTTCAGGTTAAGAACTTTGCTTCAGGATAAGAACAGAAATCGTGCTCTGGCAGTGCAGTGGCAGCGGGAGGTCCCATTAGCTAAAGGAGTGCTTCAGGTTAAGAACAGTTTCAGGTTGAGAACGGACCTCCAGAACGAATTAAGTACGTAACCAGAGGTACCACTGTATACAAACACATTGTTATGAGTGGACACAACTGTGAACAGATTTACAGTGGTACCTCGCTAGACGAATGCCTCGCTAGATGAAAAACTCGCTAGGCGAAAGGCATTCGCTAGCGAAAGGCTGACTCGCAAGATGAATTTTCCTATGGGCTTGCCTCGCAAGACGAAAAATTCGTGATATTTTTTTTTTCCCATCAAACCGCTCTTCCCTCGTTGGTGCTTCGCAAGACGAAATTTTCGCTATACGACAGCACTCGCAGAACGAATTAATTTCGTCTTGCGAGGCACCACTGTACAAAGTTGGGAATCTGAAGAGAGAAAATAAAGCAGTCCTGAAAAGGAAATGTTATCTGTACTTGACATGTTGCTTGTTATCACTGCAGTCTGCAGAAGCACTCATGAGAGATAAAGTCTCCTGTTAATGTTATCCCTTATGCTATGAAGATGGTTCTGATAAATTTGACAGTGGCAATGCATACATATATAGTAGCTGCTCGAGACACGAAAGGATGTCCACTCTTACTAGAGCAATAAATTTACTTGATTGGCAGTGTCCCAAACAATCCAACACTAACAGTTCTTTTGAAATTGTAATTTGAAATAGATCTGTTCTCAGCCTCACCTAAGATTTAGTGGAAAGGTTATCCCAGTTTTTAATCAAGAAACATTAACCATGTTCCTTCATAATGAGTTTCCTTAAAACAAATTGGGAACCATATCTATTGTGCAGCTGCTCTCATTTTTTCTCTTAGATTACCCCCTGCCCCCGGCATAGCCCCACGGCTGTTATTCACTTTATTTGTGGTTTTCAGGCTCAGACCTTACTTTCCCATTCATTCATTCATTCCCATTAATCCCATTCTGCCCGGACTCTGAGGTCCAGTGCCAAGGGCCTTCTGGCGGTTCCCTCGCTGTGAGAAGCCAAGTTACAGGGAACCAGGCAGAGGGCCTTCTCGGTAGTGGCACCCACCCCGTGGAACACCCTCCCACCAGATGTCAAAGAGAAAAACAACTACCAGACTTTTAGGAGACATCTGAAAGCAGCACTGTTTAGAGAAGCTTTTAATGTTTAATAGATTGTTGTATTTTAATGTTCTGTTGGAAGCCGCCCAGAGTGGCTGGGGAGGCCCAGCCAGATAGGCTGGGAATAAATATTATTATTATTATTATTATTATTATTATTATTATTATTAGCCTGTTGTCTTTGTCAACAGGCAAATAATAATAATAATAATAATAATAATAATAATAATAATAATAATAATAATAATAATTGGTAAAATGAGGAGCTGAGAGAACTGACATGGTCAGATCCTTCTACCTTGGGAATTTAATGTTAAGAGGCTCAAGCTTGCAAGAAACTGTAAAAACAAGAGTTCCATCTGATTCTCCACATCTCCAGCATATATTAGAAACACTTTTATACATTTTGGAGAGTTTGCTTGGGGTTAAATGCCATCGGTATATCATCTTTTGGAAGTTCTCCTTTTGGAAGTTCTCCACCCCCATCGTTCTGCCTGGACACTGAGGTCCAGTGCCGAGGGCCTTCTGGCGGTTCCCTCGCTGCGAGAAGCCAAGTTACAGGGAACCAGGCAGAGGGCCTTCTCGGTAGTGGCACCCACCCTGTGGAACGCCCTCCCGTCAAGGAAATAAACAACTACCAGACTTTTAGGAGACATCTGAAAGCAGCCCTGTTTAGGGAAGCTTTTAATGTTTAATAGATTATTGTATTTTAACATTCTGTTGGAAGCCGCCCAGAGTGACTGGGGAAACGCAGCCAGGTGGGCGGGGTATAAATAAATTATTATTATTATTATTATTATTATTATTATTATTATTATTATTATTATTACTTTCCCCTCTCTTTTTCAGTGATGAGTATTTTTTCAGAACACGACCCATCACATGGCAATCTGATATTTGGCGCATCCTGGAGAACCGCTTAATGCAAATCTAAGATCACACTTCTCCCATCAAATTGTAGCACTAGTGGCCCACTCTTCACATCTGTCCCCACTTCCTCTTCATTCTAACATCTGCTCCCACTTTCTCCTGCCCCAATACACTGTGAACATTCTTGAGTCAGCAGCATAGTTTTCAATGAAAAATGCACCAGAATAGCTTAGACTTGAGTGCATAACTGTCACCATGGCAAGATGTGTGACAGAGCTGCCTCCTCTCTGTGAAATCATAGTGACAGGGACTGGAATGGTGGAGACCGCCTCCCCATCCTGACCCTTCCAGGGAGGAGGAAGAGGAAGACAGTATAGATTTACAACAGGGGTTTGAGGGAGGTCGCAGCTCAGAGGCAGATGAGGCGGGAAGTTGGGAAATCATGGGAGAGCCAGAACAACACCCAGCTGACACGTTATCACTAGAAAGCATTCCAGACCCTCCATCTCCCAGAACCAGTTGAGCCTTAAAAGTAGGAGAGCAAAGAGCTCAAAGACAGAGGGCATGTAGAAGCAGAATGATGAATGAGGTGAAAATTCCCAGGTGTAAAAAAAAAGTTATTTTTGTATGCCACTGCTGTGTCCTATGTTTTTTTAGCCCCAAAATGGAAAATGAGCGAGGTCCCAACTAAAGAAGAATGGCAACTTAAACTGATGGGATATGTGCAGCGTGTGGACCTAACACACAGAATAAGAGAACAAGAAAAGCATATGTTTAAAGAAGATTGGAAAACGTTTATTGAACATATGGGGGGAAATTGTGTACACTTGAAAACGTTGGCAGCATTAAGATAAATTCAACAGTGTAAATAAGTTTCAATGGATGTAATAATGGAATACTGAATGGTTTAGTTTATATAAAATATACACAATGTTATGCAAAATGAACCACGGAAAGAGAAGAAAGGAAGTTTTTGATATTTTAAGGTTGTTTAAATGAATATTCTAAATTGTAAAACAGAAAATTTAATTAAAAGAGAGAGAGACATAGAGACAGAGAGAGAGTGACAAATGAGGAAGTGGGAGACATGGGGGGGGGTGGAGATTCACTTGGGACAATGTTATTATCCAAGAGGCTGAGTTCTATATCCTCTCTCTGTAAAGATTGAAATAGAAAAGGACTGTAAGAAACTTTTCCTTGTCTTTATACTTTCTGGGCAACCAGCTGGGAGCCGCTGACAGCACCCTGACATCGACAACTGTGTCCCTGATACTGTGTTATGTATGTTCATTATGTGTCCTCTGCTCTGAGCTTGAGCCTGGACTAGGATTCTGAGCCCTGATTCGATACATGATATCCCAAAACTTAGCATTGTCAGGTTTTGAGCTACTGGCATTGGCTCTTAAGCTCCGGGTTATGATTCGCAGCTTGTGGGTTTAGACAACCAATCGTGTTGAGAGTGGGAGTGGCCCAGCTCTTCAGAAATACATATGAGCAGTTGTTGTTCTGTTCCTGATGCCTCAATAAAGCCTTTAAACTTGGGTATTGCTTGAACCCACATATACTTCGTCCTGCACACAGAGCTTATGCACATTTATAGATGGCATATGCATAGGGTCTTTCTGACATTTTACTGAAGGTACATGATGGTGCAGCTAGGGGGTATGATGCTGCATTCTTGTCTACAAACATTCAGGGTACATTCAGAGGTGGGGGATATTTTGCTAGCTTTCCTGATTAGCCTTTTTTCTGTGCCTAACAAGCACAATAAGTCTTTGCACAATGGTGCTGGGGCTCATAGATTGCAGCGAAATACTGGCTATTTTGTCCATGCGCTGGGCTCATGGGAAAAAGCTGTTTTGGCTAATTGTCAAAACAGGGGGAACAAAAATATATATGTTTGATGTTTCAGCTATTTGCCTGCATATATTTAACAGCTAAGATTCTTTTAACATGTAAGTAAAAAATGTGTAATGCTCCCTCTACAACAAATTAGTTGTTAAAGTGGATTAGTTGTTAAAATCACTCTGGCTTTTACATACCAACAGAGCAACTGTCCTGAAATCTTTTATAGGCCCTTTTAAAACAGAAGCCTTTTATGAAAGAGGGAGAGAAAAATCTATGCATGTAGTTATCCCTTCATTTAAAAATTAAAGCATTCCCCCCCCATAGCGGAATGGTTGTCTGCCAAAGACGTCAGAAATTTGGAAATCGAAGTAGACAAAAACAGTAAGGGATGTAAATAAAAAACAGAAGGGATGGTGAAGATATTTATGCCACCACACTTTCAGCAAGTACTGTTTATGGACTCCTAGTAATAGATGAGAGGTTCCGGTATTTTGATATTTCTTTGTATAAAGTATTCCAAGGGCAGTGCTGGGAAATAATGAAATAGTGATTCATGAATTGCCAGCCTCTTTTATCAAATCTGTTTAGACACTTGTTCTGTTAATAAAACCTAAATGTAAAACAGTGCTGCAACTCATATTTCATATTTATTATTGACGATTCCATTATGGCAAGTGATTTATCTCAGTATTCTTTGGTTATTAGTTGCTTTAAGTCTTTTTGCCATTTACTTATTAAATTCTCTTTTTTGGAGCGCTTCATTTCATTCATAACATTATAAATCCATATATATATATATATATATATATATATATATATATATATATATAATATCACAGCGGGTAGTTAGTTTCTCCTTGCCTCTCATTATTATCTACCAGAGGTTCCCTTTATCACATACATCATTTACAACTTACTGCAGTGAATCCCTGAAGGCAGTGAGACTTGAGTTTAAGAGAAGAATAAATACTCTCTGCTAGCTGTTGGACACACAAGCCCTCCAGTCAATTGGGGATCCTGTTTGATCAAGGTTCCTGACTGCATGGAGGTGGGGAAAGAAGGAATAGAAAACCAGGTGGAAAGATGACTAGAACTGAATCATCTGACTGACACTATTTATTGATTTACTGATTTATTTATTGATTGATTGATTTACTGATTTATTGATTTATTTACTGACACTTTTTATTGATTCATTTACTTAATTTATATACTGCTTTATACCTGGAGGTCTCAGGACGGTTCACAGAGCAAAATCAGAATATAGAACCACAAAATATACAATCAAAATAGAAACAGCAACCCAATAGCCCCTCCTCACAAAAAACCACCATATTTTAAAAGGGCATAGGATGTCAATCAGATCAACCAAAGGCCTGGTAAAAAGGGAACGTTTTTGCCTGGTGCCTAAAAGTGCATAATGAAGGCGCCAGGCGAACTTCCCTGGGGAGAGCATTTCACAGATGGGGAGCCACTTTAGAGAAGACCCGTTCTCATGCTGCCATTCTCCGAGACTCTCGAGGAGGGGGCACACGAAGGAGGGCCTCAGAAGATGATCTCGGGGTCCGGGTAGGTGTATATGAAAAGAGGTATTGTGGTCCAGAGCCATTTAAGGCTTTATAGGTCAAAGCCAGCACTTTGAATTGGGCCCGGAAATTAATTGGTAGCCATGAAGCACACTAAGGAAACACACCTATGCTACAATATTTTGCTGCAGTTCTCATCCAGTCTGAATTCTTTCTCATAAATCTCTCATGTTAAATCATATAATTGTTAATCTGATTCCCCCCCCCCTTTATATATAAGTTGCTGTTAGACAGAAATGCGGAGTGTAAGTTCTACTAACAAATTTACTGTAATTTACTAATCTCTTTACTGTAACCTGCGAAAGGATCTCTTGGGTCTTTGAAGCTGCCTTTCCCTTGTTCTATTAAGTCATTTGCTGTGGTATAAATTTGTAATGCCTAGTAAATTGTATGTATGAACAGTTTTTCTGTATTGTGGGGGTGGTGGTGGTGGTTTGTAAAGGAAAGGGTTTGCAGAATAGAACCCCGGGTGGGGAAGGGAATGGCTTTTCATGGAAAAGATTTTTCAGCAACAGCAGCTCACTGAGCTATTTTATTACATAGAACGCAGCTGATTCCATAGGAGCCAACTCCTAGGGACTGGGGAGGCTTCAACCTTCCCAATAAAATATTTGAGGATCCCCCAGTTGATGGACATTGTGTCACCAGTTGATGACATAGTGTGCATACACTGTGTCATATGATCAATTATGCAGGATGGGGCTTACCTGCCCCCTCCCCATATTTTATTCAAATTGGCACACCTGGCTGACTCCAATTCTCATTGGCCCCAGCCAGCATGGCCAATTGTCATGGATAATGGGAGTTGTAGTCCAATAGCATATATTTAAGTATATATTTAAGCATATATTTAAGTAACCCAAAAGCAGTGTTATGCTGCTTATCCATTTAGATGAGTCTTTGAGATATTCTTTTGGTTAATGATTATTTTACACGGGCACTCAAAAGTATTTTACAAGGATGATGATGATGATTTTTAAAAAAACTATAAGGGCCAAACCATGTGGCCAATCTCTCTTTAAAATCAGTGATATTTAGAAGTGTTTCACTTTGGCAGAATTGGTTGATAAGCAAGGTAAAAATAGGCCAAATAGACCAGCAAAGGTTAATATCAAAAATATGAGCAGCCATGGAGTCACCAAAAGCTGCCTTAATTAATCCAACTTTCAAATCGCCTTCTCTCCATGATGTCTAAATCCAATCCATAATAATCAACTGCACAGTAAACACCTCATATTTCACGTCGTTAACACGCAGTAGAATGATGTGCATCTTATGTATTGAGCAAATAGAGCTGTTAGAGTCATCAATACACATCTCGGAGAAGCAGAAATAATGGTGATGGAAAATAAGGAGAGGGTGCCTTTAGTGCTGGTGGAACTGATGCAGTAAAATTCTCCCTTCAAACCGTTACGCTCAATATGGGAAGGCGGTTTTGTTTGTGGGGAAGATACAGGGGAGTTCCATATGCCCAGAGATCCTGTCCCTATGCCCAGGGAGCCCAGGTTGAGTCAACTGAACATATCCTTTTGACCTGCCCATTTTATGCAGATCTTAGACAAAAACTTATAGCTTTACTTCTAGGCCAATTTAGCCTAGTAGACAGGGAAAGACAGGCTTTGCTTTTGTTGAAAAATTTCACTGGTACCACAACTTTCTTGGTGGCCAAATTTCTTTTAAAATACTGTTAAAATCGACAGTATTAACATGGGTCTAAATGTATAATCTACTTCTCATTGTATGTTTTAGTGTTAAGCTCCTTGAGATGTTTGGACGTTTTAATTTTTGTATGGATAATGATTGTGTACTGACTGACGGGCGAATAAATTTTATTGAATATGGGAAGGACGGAAGTGGAGCCAAGGGCATGTGAGGATGCTGAGAGAGCGACTTGTGAGCTTGACCCCGACTGCCTACTTTAAGCCATCTCAGTGTAGGGCTTTATAACTCACAAGGGGGGACTCTAGCGATGAGATCGATGGAGAAGGGGCACTTTGCACAAAGAACCAGTTTCAAGAATACCCAACAATCAATCATTATCTTGATTGTCCTATTAGTACCAAACACCTTTCCCATTGTGGAAGAGATGTTCAGCAGAGAGAACATCTCTGTCATACCTCCCATAGGTCTGTGAGGTGTGACACAATAGGGTTGCCATATTTCAAAAATTGAAAATCCAGATGCAAAGGTTGTTGAGCTTTCTTGGACAATGTTTTTGAGCTTTTGGGGCAATTATTATTATTATTATTATTGTTGTTGTTGTTGTTGTTGTTGTTGTTTCAATACTATCAATTACTTGGTTTTTTTAATGACGAAAAGAAAGGATTTGCGATGGAGACTTCCAGATTTGAATCCCACTTAGTAAACTCTAAGACCAGAACTCTTTCTAAAACATACGGGCTCCTCCTTGACTGGGAAGTCAAGGAGGAGGAGGTTAAATCAGCAATGATAAAATGGGCCCAAGACATCTATGGAAAGTCAATTAGAAATTTACAGCATGTGTTACGTATTATTATTATTATTATTATTATTATTATTATTATTATTATTATTATTTTATTTATATCCCGCCCATCTGGCTGGGTTTCCCCAGCCACTCTGGGCAGCTTCCAACAGAATGTTAAAATACAATAATCTATTAAACATTAAAAGCTTCCCTAAACAGGGCTGTTTTCAGATGTCTTCTAAAAGTCTGGTAGTTGTTTTTCTCTTTGACATCTGGTGGGAGGGTGTTCCACAGGGCGGGTGCCACTACCGAGAAGGCCCTCTGCCTGGTTCCCAGTAACTTGGCTTCTCGCAGTGAGGGAACCGCCAGAACTTTCACAACTTTCTTAAGGGTCAGTTGGGTTGTTAGCATTTTAAATCTTTATTGCCTGTTCAGAGCTAGTCTTTCTGTTGACACCAGAGGACTGGAACAGGTCATAAGGGTGTCATTTTTACATAATTAAAAGTATTATGAACAAACAGTAAGCAACACATTTGGTTGTGAATTATAACAAGGTTCCAATTCAGATTAATCAGATGCTAACGTGTGCAAACTTTTCCATCTACTTTCTTTCCTCATGGAATTTTTCCAAAGAATTGTGCTGGCATTTTGCCTTAACGAAATGTAAGCTAAGCATGACACAGAATTGGGCAAAGATTAAGTAAGCAATGGGGGTGGGGAAGCCATTGGGAATGTTGTGGAGTGAAAAGGCAAACCTGCTGGTTAAGTAGTACATAAATTAATGGTGAAAGCACCAATTAAAATAGCAGTTCAGTGGCTACTGCTTCATTTATATAGAATTAGCATTCTAGCTGAGATATGGAAGGTAGAGTTGATCCTAATGCATCCAGTCAGTTTCTCGGGGAATCATGTAGGGACCTCAATTTAAAAAATAATAATAATTAATAATTAACTGCTGCATTCTGATATAATTCAACAATGCCGCCTGGAGCGTATGGAATTTCACAGCCTAGCTACGAACCTTGGATAGACAGCTATGCAGTGTTTTATTTCCGAATATACATCCTCGAGCTAATTCTGTTTTCACAGAGGGTAGCTCTCAGAACCAGCCAGCTCTTTCGTAATGTAAGTTTAGAGGCCTTAGAGAGATGCAACGAGCCTCTAAGCAACTTTTTTCATTTGCCAAATAGATGCCTGATGTCATCACAACAGGAAGTCAGTCAAGAAAATATGGTAAGAATTTGTTCCCATTCTTGTTGTTGTTTAACTATACAAACAATATGTAATTAATTACTTTTAAAACATTATTTTGATGTTTCTTTTGCATTTAAATGAGCATATTTTATGTATATAGTTAAATAACTTAGATACGTTACGTTAAATAGTGACTAGCGATACAAATAGTGTTTGAAGACACACAAACTGCAGTAGAATAGCAACACCGCTGACTGTGTCAATTACAGGTTGGAACAGAAATCATGGTCTTGTTGCATCCCTAAATTTACCGCAGCCTTCATTATGCATCCACATTTCATACATCCATAATAACTTGGACCAGAATCATTAGTAAGCATCGTTGTACCTGTGTGATCTTTTGTCCCATGGTTTGTTGTTGTTGTTGTTTGCAGTGGTGGTACTACATTGCCAGTTCTGGTTATGATACTGTGGGACTAATGTGAATGACCCCGTGCACATTTTCTGTGTATGTGCCTGGATTTGTGCATGTACATGTAATAATATCATTCTCAAATATAAATACTACAGTCATACTGAAAATCTGCGTGGACAGGATATTGATAAAGTTGCCTGCCTCCTGTCTAGACATGCATTGTAGGTTGACATAAGAAATCGAATGCATGACTCTATTATGGCAAATTGGAATAGAAATCAATTGAATGGTGAGCGTGAAAAGGAAATTCAATATTATAATTAAAAACCAATTTAAAGAGTGAAATGTCAATAGAAAGATTGGCTACTATGAAAACATTTACATGAAATTACCGAGGTAATCCCTCACTGAGGGAAGGCCATGATTACAACTAATGAATTCATTCCGAGATCAATTTTATATTAAAAGCAGCTTTTAATTCCTATCTGCTTTGCTGACAGTTCCTAATACTATTCAACGTGAGGAAGCAGAGCTCCAAGAGAGCCAGTTTGGTGTAGTGGTTAGGAGCGGTAGACTCGTTATCTGGGGAACCGGGTTCGCGTCTCCGCTCCTCCACATGCAGCTGCTGGGTGACCTAGGGCTAGTCACACTTCTTTGAAGTCTCTCAGCCCCACTCACCTCACAGAGTGTTTGTTGTGGGGGAGGAAGGGAAAGGAGAATGTTAGCCGCTTTGAGACTCCGTCGGGTAGTGAAAAGCGGGATATCAAATCCAAACTCTTCTTCTTCTTCCAAGAGTGGGATGGAGGAGGGAAGGAGAGAAAATTAAAGGGGAAAGTGGTGGTGAATAGAGGACAGCCCCTGTTGTGCTCTCCCTCCAGGTACAGGGAGGAACATGCTCTGCGTAGTAAAGCTGAGAGCTTTCCTGACACTGGTTTTTCCCTCTGCCACCATTGCTACTGGAGGCAGCAGCTGGATCAGAGTAGCAAAAAGTTGCAGCAGCCCAGAATGACAGTGGCCTCTCTGTGTCTTTCCCCTAAAATTCATCTGAAGGAATAGTCTTCCAGCAACAAAGTGTTCCGAATCAGAAGAATCTTTATTTGCATCAGCCACTAGCCATAGCAATAAGATAAAAGTAAAATGTACTGAAGACAGAGGTAAAAACTTAACCATAGAAAATACATTTTGAGGGTTTACGTCAATAATCAAATAGTAGATCTTATTGCCATCTCTGCAGGGACATAACCGTTTTCCAGTGGAATTTTTTGAAATCAACCCTCAAACACAGCCGAGGGCAGTATATTCCATCTTGGGAAAGCGAAAGCACGTCTATATTTTGGAATTGTGAAATTTTGCAAATTGGGTGCCCAAGTGTCAAAATGACTAGGTGGAAAATAATCATACCATGGACAAAATTTCCTTATTGTGGCCAGATTATTCTGTTGCTCGATATCATATGGGCGCTGTCTAATTAAATTATTTGCTGTGCTGAAGCCCAGTGTTAATAACTGTTGTGGTGATTCGAGGGCGATCTGGCTGCGACATCTGTCACCCCATTAATTGCCAGGGTTGATTTGGCTGATATGACTGGCTAGGTGGGTGTCCCCTTTCTCTCTCAACCCTCCATGTGCATTCCTCCCAAAGCTGCACACTCTGCGGAAGAGAACGACCATCCCAGATAGAAGGAGTGTACCTCAAGGTCCAACAATGTACAATATTTCTTCACACAGTGAATATTTCAACACAGGATTTGCTACCACTAGATGTGTTGCATACCAGTTTGAATAGTTTCAAAAAGAGCGTATGTCTCATTCATGGAGGATAAAGTTAACAACAGCTAAGGTTGGGGGATAAATTGGGTTTGGTCCACATTGTAACGCAAACCTACCTAGCTGGCGCATTTCTGGACTGATGCAGATATGTGGTGAACTCAACTGATGTATGGAAAACCAAAAACAAAAAACCTTCAAAACAGACAGATTTGTCCATTCCTAGCAATGGCTGTTAGTCATAAAGGTGTGCCACAGCCAGTATCACAGGCAGAATGTCTCCAAAGAACACACACAGCTTTATTGTAGTTACAGGTAGGTAGCCGTGTTGGTCTGCCATGGTCAAAACAAACTAAAATATATATAAATTCCTTCCAGTAGCACCTTAGAGACCAACTAAGTTTGTTCTTGGTATGAGCTTTCGTGTGCATGCACATTGCACACTTCATGCACAGGAAAGCTCATACCAAGAACAAACTTAGTTGGTCTCTAAGGTGCTACTGGAATTTTTATATTTTTTATTTAGCTTTATTGCAGTCCACTTTTCGGCCTTTTGGCTAAGATCAAGTGTGTATCTGAATAACAGTTTCTGGGGATCATGGAATATATAGTCACATCTTGCTTGTGGGCATCACAAATGCATCTGGTTGTCCACTGTGGGAACAGGATGTTGGATCATGTTTAGTCTTACCCTGCAGGCCTGCTCTTATGAGCATCTGGAAGGCTCCCCAAAACTCCTTTAGCATGCTTCCCAGATGCCCAGTTGCATCCTCCACACCACTTAAATGAGGCTTATGGGAATGCCTTGTGTCGTAGTGCTTCAAAGTGTTGTCCTCTGAGGCAAACCCACTCTGGAAATGCTGCACTGAGTTTCTCCCTGCTCTGAGGAAGAGGGAACAAAACAATGCCCCCTTCCCCCACAACTGTCTTTATATTAGAAAACATGCTTCAGTATTTCTAAAATAATCCCTGTGTAATCTCTTTATAGCTTTCTGATGTTCATATTCCCTTTTGTTCTCTTGGATACATACATTTTCATGAAGTTTAGTGATCTATTCAGGCCTCAACACAATATGCATTCGAAACTCCCTCTCAATGACAAGGAGAGCTACTAAGGGATTTGTCTGGTGATGCCATTCCACCGCCGATTTGGCTACAGTAATTTATTAGCATTAGCAGAATTCAATTACAGATGACACATAACAATAAGCAGACATTAATTAACGCTAAATACCCAAATTACTATGCGATGTTACTTCTATACTAATTTGTCCATTTATTAGTTCTGTGTTGCCACTTAAGAAATTAAATGGCAGATATATGCGTTACTACATTTCCATATTAATTTGTAGATTGCATTCTAAGATTCATTGTTATGTTCTGTCTTTTATGGTCTTTCTGCTGTATAGTTTTAACGAAAGCCACGTTGCTATGCCGTCACCAAGATTAGTGGGGGGAAAGCTGGTTTTGACAACAAATGTCAGCAGTAAACCTCCAACATTGAAATGAACTTGATGCATAGTACATTTAGTTATATGCAGATCCTGCAAATGTTGAGTAGAAGTGAAGCATAGTGATTTAGTGAGGGCTGTAATTTCATATCAGGGATTCACTGTCATTCAACATGCTTTAAGCAAGTCCTTCAAAGAACCTTTCAGCACCTGAATGAACTGCATAGACAACAGAACCAGCCCGCAGGCATCTTGTGAAAATATGGAAACTATCTTATACATTCTTCAGACACTACTTTGTGTGTAAATAACGCAGACCTTAGTTTAATAGAATTGAGACTATTGTTGATTTAGGGTATTGAAGCAGTGCCAAAAATGCAAATACTGTATGTATCTCCCCCCCCCCACACACAGTTATATACAAACTCTCTTCCATGGTGCATTGGGCTCCTGGTTCTACAAAACTAATTTTCTAATCCCGGTGTTAGTCTGCTAATTCTAAAAAGCGCTTCTAACTCATAGCTTAATATTGGTGTCTTAACAGGCTAGTTGAGAGATATACTGAATGACGTCTTTCAAACACAATGAATGGCTACAGTGGGACCTAACTGTGACTAACTTCTCAGGACTGGTGCAAAAGAGCTGGAGAGGAGTAGCCAGCAATTTCCCACATCGGGGTGGGCAACATTTCTGCCCCCAATGACCGCAAGCAACAGTGGTCTGGTGGTGGCATGGCAAGAGTGGGTGATGGTCATGGCTGCCAGTAGAAGTTACTTGAGTCAGTGGTGGGCATGGGCATCCACAAGATCATTCATATTCATGCCCACAAATATGCACATTCCTCCCTTTCCTTAGCCTCATTCTTTAAAGGTAGTATTAGTTTGCAGCTTCCTCCTCCTTTTAAAGCTCTATTCTCCTTCCCCTTCTTATAAGCAAGATCTGACCAGAGAACTTCAGATGCATTACTTTCCCATCACAGAGTGCAATAGGTAGGTGTCTGTTTCCCTGGTTGGAAACAAGAAGAAGAAGAAGAAGAAGAAGAAGAAGAAGAAGAAGAAGAAGAAGAAGAGGAGGAGGAGGAGGAGGAGGAGGGGAAGAAGAAGAAGAAGAAGAAGAAGAAGAAGAAGAAGAAGAAGAAGAAGAAGAAGAAGAAGAGGAGGAGGAGGAGGAGGAGGAGGAGGAGGAGGAGGGGAAGAAGAAGAAGAAGAAGAAGAAGAAGAAGAAGAAGAAGAAGAAGAAGAAGAAGAGGAGGAGGAGGAGGAGGAGGGGAAGAAGAAGAAGAAGAAGAAGAAGAAGAAGAAGAAGAAGAAGAAGAAGAAGAAGAAGAGGAAGAAGAGGAGGAGGAGGAGGAGGGGAAGAAGAAGAAGAAGAAGAAGAAGAAGAAGAAGAA
Organism: Lacerta agilis; assembly: GCF_009819535.1. Lineage (NCBI taxonomy): Eukaryota > Metazoa > Chordata > Lepidosauria > Squamata > Lacertidae > Lacerta > Lacerta agilis. Next base: position 12,106,968 of record NC_046318.1, on the reverse strand, counting down.
GAAGAAGAAGAAGAAGAAGAAGAGGAGGAGGAGGAGGGGAAGAAGAAGAAGAAGAAGAAGAAGAAGAAGAAGAAGAAGAAGAAGAAGAGGAGGAGGAGGAGGAGGAGGAGGAGGGGAAGAAGAAGAAGAAGAAGAGGAGGAGAAGGAGGAGGAGGAGGAGGGGAAGAAGAAGAAGAAGAAGAAGAAGAAGAAGAAGAAGAAGAAGAAGAGGAGGAGGAGGAGGAGGAGGAGGAGGAGGAGGAGGGGAAGAAGAAGAAGAAGAAGAAGAGGAGAAGGAGGAGGAGGAGGAGGAGGAGGAGGAGGAGGAGGAGCCACCCATCTGACTGGGTTTTCCCAGCCACTCTGGGCGGCTCACAACAGAATATTAAAAAAAGAATAAAGCATCAAACATTTAAAACTTCCCTCTAAACAGGGCTGCCTTCAGAGCGCTGGCTCAATCATCTAGGCCACCAGGATTGTATGTAGCACAAGGCAGAACAATTGGGAAAGGTACAATCTCTGTAGCTAAGTCTGTAGCACAGGTAACACAAGGTGGGCTCTCTGTGGGTTCACCAAAGCTTTCGTTTGCACTCCTAAACAATTTTCTTCACTTGTAAATGAGCATTACAATTGCAGCCTCGGTGTTGTCGTTGCTGGCTTTCTGCACAATAACTTTGACGTCAGTTGTGGGGCCGGTGGGTGTGGCTTCCCCCAAATGGGCTGGCAGGCAAAATGGGGAGGTTTGACAGGCCACATTTGATCTGTGGGCCAAAGGTTCACACACACACACACACACACACACACACACACACCATTTTATTCCCACAAACAAGAGAACTAATCTTAGGAGAAGGGGCTGTGCTGCAACATAATGCTGCAACTTGTAGGCCTCACTGTGGCATTCCTAAAGAAGGGCACAGGGTTTAATATTGTGTGGCAGAAAAACTGAGGAGTTCAGCTTTGCTCTGCCTACCTTCCTGTCTTCACAGTGTCAATCACGCTTTTTTGTTCATCGATCCACTTGTTTTTCTCTAATAATGCTAAATTTATCTACAATTTATCTATCTGGGAGGTTTTGACCAAGTATGAATTAGAAATTATGTCAAATGGTGAGGAGGGGAACTCCTTAAGCTGCAGTGAGCATCAGCAAAGGCTTTCTAATTAAAACAAAAAAGATGAAAATTAAACTGTTACACAAACATAAATGAGATCTTCCAGGAGGCTGCAGAACAGAATTTTTTTCCCCAACCAGACACAAATAAACCATTTTTTAATTAATTAGTTTCTATGCAGAACCGACAAGCGTTTGCATTGTTCTGAGTTGTATGGATTATTTGTTAACCAGAACACCAATTCTCATATTATCAGTAGTGTAATGCTGCCATTGTGGAGGAAATAATTGCCAAAACCCAGATTGGAATCTTCTTAGCAGAGGTATCTGTGGTATCCCCAAGGCTGAAAACCAGAAACTGAGACATGGGGTTGTTAAATTAGTGGTTATTGGGAGATAACCACCGAGCAGCTAAGGGGTGAATCCATTTTTCATGTTTTTTCCAAATAGTGCATCTTTCTGGGTTTTAGTTTCAGGGGTTCCCTGATTGTATACTGACTTCCATTGATCCCAAGCCATGCTGGGGTCTGTTTTTGGTCTTCTTAAACTGATGGGATATGTGCAGTGTGTGGACCTAACACAGAGAATAAGAGAACAAGAAAAGCATATGTTTAAAGAAGATTGAATATATGGGGGGAAATTGTGTACACTTGAAAATGTTGGCAGCATTAAGATAAATTCAACAGTGTAAATAAGTTATGTGGAGTAGAGGTAGGCATTTCCCCCCATCAGAGTACTTTGGTTTTACTCATAGGACATTGAGACAATCAAGCTAACTTTTATCTCAGAACTAACACCAATATCCTGAGTGCAGTGGAATACAAGAATTTAGTTCGAGGAAAGGAGAGTTATGAATGTAAAAGGAAAAAATATGCAATCGGCGATTGAAAGATATGTGAGATCAACTTATTCCATTATAAAATTGATGATTCCCAGTGCTTTTTTTGGTGGGGGGGGGGTACGCATACCCCTAAACATTTTGTGAATCTTTGTACTTTTGTCCAATTGCTGTATTTATTTTTCCCAAATTGAACTATAAAATGCTAGTTTTCTTGAGTCAATGAGAGTACCCCTAAAAAATTTTTTTTTAGAAAAAAAGCACTGATGATTCCCCCTTATTATTGTTTATATTTTCCTTATTAAGTTTGTTTTGTATTTTTTAAAAAGGAATGTGATAGAACACCGAGCGCTTCTTTAACAACACTATTAGTAGAAATATGCACTGACCACAAGATTTACTTTGGATCCTAATTTGGTACTTTGGATAACAGGCCAACACATTCCAAGATGCTTTGTAGACTGCCCAATTCAGATCAAGGTTTGTGGCTGATTAAGTTCCGAGTGGCAGTTCAAAAGTTATCAGGATTTTACTGTCCCATAAAGCCTAAGACAGCAACTATTGGCAAACTACTGTGCATGCACACTTTCAATTTTGAAGTGACAATTTACCAGGACTTCAGCATTTGCTGAGGCAGCCATCTAGTGGAAGCTATGTACAGTGCCTATTCCATTAGTTATGACAGTATGGTGTGAGGCAGCTAGATGAGCATTTGTCAACCTTTTCTTGGCCCATAAGCACATATGGAAATCTGATGAACTGTCATGAAAGAATACACCCCACAGCCATTTGAGCATCTTCCAGGCCAGGCTTCCTCAAACTTGGCCCTCGAGATGTTTTGAGACTACAATTCCCATCATCCCTGACCGCTGGTTCTGCTAGCTTGGGATCATGGGAGTTGTAGGCCAAAAACATCTGGAGGGCCGAGTTTGAGGAAGCCTGTTCCAGGCAAACCCCACCAAACATGGTGCCCTAGCCTACATTGCGACCCCCTCATCAGCTCATAACGCAACGCCACCCCAATACATGCACACCACAAAGACATACACCCTGACACACACACACAGATCCCCCATGCAAGACAACTGCCAGTCCTATCTGCTTCTGCATTCAGAAATAAGGATTGCCTTCTTTTCTGCCTCAGGCAGCAAAATAACCATGGGGAGCATGGAGGATAAATTGCAAGCAAGCAAACTTTGTAACATCGTGCAACATCATTACTGACTCCATTGAGGCATCTACCATAGCTTACATCCCAGCATTGTGGAGCTTGAGCCAACGTGAGATAGCCTTAACTCTCACCTTACACTGGCAAGGTTTTTTCGATCATTGAATTGTACTCGGGTATTATTGCATGGCTTGCCGAAACTGTGCGTGCAAATTAACTCTTGATAAAGATTTTCTGAAGTGGATTAAGGGACCACCTACCTGTAATGTTTCTGTGATTTCCCCTCCTGTTACAGTGGTACCTCTGGTTATGTACTTAATTCGTTCCGGACGTCCGTTCTTAACCTGAAACTGTTCTTAACCTGAAGCACCACTTTAGCTAATGGGGCCCCCCGCTGCCACTGCACCGCCAGAGCACAATTTCTGTTCTTATCCTGAAGCAAAGTTCTTAACCTGAAGCGTTATTTCTGGGTTAGCGGAGTTTGTAACCTGAAGCGTATGTAACCTGAAGCGTATGTAACCCGAGGTACCACTGTATATGTTGGATTCCTCTGGTCTTTCATCCATCAGTCTACAGAATCGGAGCCTTCATCTACAGATTTTGAATTGATTGCTGTATTTTTGGTAATTTGGACAGAGTCCTCTTCTGGTCTGGCAACAGAGCCCAAAGGAAAGAAAGGGGGGCATGGTGGACAGGGCAAGTGTTGTTGCCCCAGCATGTAGTGAGAACTTGCTTTAGCAAAAGCTACAGGTAGACTGATGTATTTAGAGCTAATGCTTCTAGCCTACGGATCATAGGCTCCACCCACTTTGTAAGAACCTCAGTCCTTAAAGGGGCAATGCTTGGGACTACAGGCCATTAGGCAAACTTGTCAAGGATTTTCAATACATTCACCAGGAACATACATACACATTTTGTATGCATCTTTTATGTAAAATGTGTATTTTGGTGTGCATTTTTGTGTATTTTGGTGTGCATTGCTGCAGTTCTCACTCAGGGCCACCAGTATGCAAATGAAGGATTGAGAACTGTGTTCACTGATTGGTTAGTTAGTTGGAATTTGTTACTGTTACAAGTTACTTAGTATTATATAAGGCAGCCAGCTACGCTGTTGTGTCAGACACAAAGAGCAGTTCTAACTGCTGTAATAAAGGGCTGCTGATCTGAAGAGCTGTGTCCTTTGTCCATCTTTCCCACAACTTAACAGCATCCACTCAAAGAAGTGCATAATAATAATAATAATAATAATAATAATAATAATAATAAATTTTATTTATATCCTGCCCTCCCTGGCGAGGCCGGGCTCAGGGCAGCTAACTTCAAAATATATAATACACTAAAACATTAAGTCAAACAATTGAATAAAATACAGCTTAAAATTAGATTAAAAGCAAAACAACATACAAATTATATCTGTGTACAAATTATATGGCAACCTACAAATTATATCTGTGGAGGTTGGGAGCATTTATTATTATTATTATTATTATTATTATTATTTGTGTGTGTGTGTGTGTGTGTGTGTGTGAACTGCATTCCAATCTGTAAGCAACTTCAGAAGCAAGATCGGGTTGGTCCATGGCAAAATGTGGACCAAACAAATTCTTTCCCCACCTTCCATGGCACCCTGAGCACCAGGATGGCAGTGTTACAGGCACCAGGGATCCTGGAAGATACAGTTTCCCCAGGACACATGTCATTACTATGGATCTCTAGCACCAGGGCAGCATTCATTCTACACACCAAGGGAGAGGAGAGTGAAAAGGGAAATAACTCAGAGTGTTTGGGTATCAAATTGCCTGTTCCAAGCCAAACTAAGCCTACGGGAGCTCATCCATAACTAATCAAAACACAGTGTCCTTCAAAAAAACCGATAATGAAAATGGAGAAAAACAAATATTTCGTAAGCTGCACAAGAAGCTCATGCGAATTCTACTGTGGCTCCAGTGTACAGCGATTGGGCAGTGCTTGGTGAAAACACTTCTCCTAGGGATTTTCCCACCATCTTGCTTTCTGCTCGTAACGGACTAGTCCAGGGGTCTGCAACCTTTAAGACAAAAAGAGCCACTTGGACCCGTTTCTGAAGAAAAAGAAAGAAACTGGGAGCCGCAAAACCACTGCGACATTTAAAACAAATATAACACTGCATTTTATTTTAAAAAATCCGATTTAAATTTAAAAAATCCGATTTAAATTAAAAAAATCTGATTTAAATAAAAAAAATCCAATTTTTTTGATATATTTTTAAAAAATCATTCATTTTTATCCAACCTGGGGACCACTACCAGGTCACAGCCTGATCCAAGGTGGGTTGCAACAGCATACAAATATTTGATTTGTTGTTGTTTTTTTAAAAAATGAGTCCTCAACTGCACACTTGTGTTAAATGTTTGTCCCATGTCTAATTGAAGACTGCTGGCTTTTACAATAATCTTAGTGTCTTTTACCCTTAATATTCCAGACCAGAGGCTATGCTCACCTCTTCCAACCTCCTCTCTTGCTAAATAAAGCACAGAATTGCACCAGAGAAGCCTGTGATGTTTGTGCTGACTTGCATACACAGAGCCGTCTCATCCATAGAGGCCGGTGGTGCGGCGCGCCAGGGCGCTGGGCACCCCAGGGGCGCCCCCGCGAGCCCGGCGACATACCGGGCTCCCCCTCCCCAACCCGCCCCCGCCCCCACGGGCAGGTGGGCACTCGCGCGCCGGCGGGCGGGCTTTCTGTAAGCCGCCCGCCCTCGCCTCCCGGAGCCCCAGCTGGAGCGCTGAAGCGGCGCGGGGCTTTGCGCGACCTTCCAGCACTCCAGCTGGGGCTCTGGGAGGCGAGGGCGGCCGGCTTGCAGCCCGCCCGCCCGCCCGCCGGTGCGCGAGCGCCCGTCCGCCGGTGCGCGAGCGCCCGTCCGCCCGCCCCTCATCCTCCGCCCGCCGGAGCGCAGCCGCCCACTCCAACGCCACGCCCCTCATCCCCCGCTCGCCCACCCCCCCTCCCGAGGGGCGGCCAGCGCGGGAGGGAGGCGGGCGGAGAGGCGGCAGGCTGGGGGCGCCGAGGGATCGCTGCGCCAGGGCGGCCGATCCCTCTAAGACGGGCCTGTGCATACAGGTGGCTGTAGTAGTTCATAGTGTTCAAACCTTTTTAGGGGAGTTCCCTGCCCCCTTAATGACAATGGCGATAGATTTTGCACATGAACACAGATCCAAGTTAGGACTCCTCTCTTCCACGCCAACAAGTGCTTTGTCAAGGCTCCCCTAACACACACTCAGGACAGAGGAAAAACTGCAACCTTTTGGGGCGTCATTCTCCTACCCATGTCTCTGTGAGAACCAGCCCTTTATTCTGCCTCCCGTAGTACATCCTCCCCCTTCAAGAAATCATTTCCTTTGGACTTTCGGCCCATCTCCACCCCTATTACTCCTTGCCCTCACGAAGGAAGCATTTTCACAAGTTTTCTTTTTGGTGGGCTGTCCGTGCTTCCAAACACCTGGAAGTCACGACAGGGGCTTCTCCCCCACCTAGTAAATTCTGCCTCTGCATAAGTTACTCAGGTTTGGTTTTCTTTACCAGCCCACCCACCCACCCACCCCGGTCGAAGCAGAGCAATAAGTCATTTACCTCAGCAGGGGACAAGCTCAGCTCCAATAATGAAACCCTTCCAAGGAGTGGGGGGGGTCAAAATTTGTGACAAGCAGGTAGGTGGTTGGAGAGCAGCATCGGAGGGGGAGGGGGGAAGGAAATGAGAGGGGGAGGAGGGAAGGAAGCGAGAGAAAGCTTTCCCAGTTTTTACGCAAGCCGGAGCCTGAAAAGTTGCCAGAGCGCGTGCGGCAAGGAGACTAAAGAAGTGCTATTGTGGGTCGAGTGACCTAGAACTGGGAGAAAAGAAAGCGCGGGAGAACAAGCCCCTCTTTCAGCCGCCGAGGAGGAATCCCCCGGATCTCCTCCAGGCACAGGCTGCCCAACCAAACCGGGGCAAAGCCAAGGCGCCGCTCTTTGCGCCGTGCATTTGGAGAGGCCACTTTGGAGAGGCCACAGCCGGAGGGCGCGGCGCAGACGGCCAACTTGCGCTCCCGCGCTCCGCCCGGCAGCCTAAGCAACACACCTGAGGAAGCAGCGGCAGAGGACTCCCCCTCCCCCTCCCCAGTCCCAGTCCCCCACCCCAAGGGACTCGTTGGGGGGTTGCAAAGCCCCCCGCCCACGGCAGGCAGAGAGCTCGACGGTGGTTTCTGCCCAGCCAGCCCAGCTTTGCGCCCTGGAAGGCGGGGGCGACGTGACTAACCTTGCCTGGTGAGGTCCGGCGGCGGCTCCGCTCGACGCTGCTGCGGAAGAACACACAACTGCCTTTTCCTCCATGCAGCCTTTTTAAGCAGCCACGTCCCTGCTGTGCGTGCTCGGGCTCCTAGGAGCCTCCAAGCCCCCTCGCGACACATGCACCCATTGGCTCCTGAGACGCGGGTCCCGGGCAAGGGCGAGTCCCGGCCTTGCTCCGGGGCGGAGAGAGACGCGCGCCCGCGAGAGCGCAGTCTGAGGCTGCGAGCGGAACCAGGAGTGAAGGAGGCAGCGGCAGGGAAACAGGCGCAGCTTCCTCGACCATTTTTAAAAGGAGGGCTTCCCCCCTCGCCCTCGCCCACCACCTGCCGACCCTGGCCCAGCCCACAGCTGCCTACCTCGTCGTCGCCTCGATGCAGCGGCCAGCAGCAGCTCCACACCAGCAGCAGCAGCCACACCTCTGGAGGGAAACTGCTGCTGTCTGCTGCTGCGCCTGCGCTGGCAGAAACGAGGCACAACGCATGAGCAGAGCAGCACAGCAGCAGCACCCTCAGCTTCCGGAGGGCGGGCCGCCGGCCAGCTGGAGGGCGGCCGCTGCCGCTGGCCAGCTGGAGAAGTGGACAGGCGTATCTGCCCCGGAGCCGCGGCAAAGGTGTAAAAGAGCCGCATGCGGCTCCGGAGCCGCAGGTTGCAGACCCCCGGACTAGTCACAAGCGAGGTGCTGATAAGCAGAGCTATTTCAAGGGATCATCAGGAGCCTAGTGGGCTCTTACAATTGAATCCAAAGACTTATTCATAGCACTTGCTTTGTTTTTAGCTATGCATGTATAAGATATATTTTCATCCAGATCTGTATAATCTCTGTTTTGTTATTTCAACCATTGAATAAAGAAATTATTGATTTCCTACCGCCAAGGGCAGAGGATTTCATTACATGGCATCTTGAATGCAGCAATTGCTTCCAGCAGATATTCACTGGGTTGATTCTCAATGCTTTATACAAGGAAATGAAATGTCTTTTCAAAATGGCATTTCAGATGGATTGTCCAGTCTCACTGGCAGCTTTGCTACGTGATTGGCCTGCAGAGTTCTCTTGGAGACACTTAAAATGGCATTAACAGAATACAAAGCTTATTTACATAATAGTGACCATAAAGGTTCCTTTTTTGAAATACTGCGTAACGTGCTCTTGTTCTGAAGGGTTCCTCAGCAAATTGCTATTACTTTTTCTAACACTTTTCAAGAATAGTAATTTTAAATATAAACATCACTAGTCTATTCAAGATTTTCCCATTTATATTAAAAATATATTCACAAAGTGATCACGAGGAGAGACTTCTCTGTTTAAGGACTTCAGCTTACAAATGGCAAACAGACTCATCTGGTATACAAATTTGCTTTAAGTGTGACAAGAGTTCCATCCTCACCAATATTCCTCCATCCCACTCTTATGCTTCTGTGTAGAGTGTGACTCATCTAGCAGTATCTCTGGCAGGGATGGGGAACCAATTGTCCTCCAGATTTTGTTGGAATCTAGCTGCCATCAACCCCAGCTAGCATAATGATGGGATAATGGGAGCTGTAGTCAAACAACATCTGAAGAACCACATCCCTAGCCTATTTAAATGTGGGGCCCCTCATTCTGCCAATCCACTAATGGGGGAAGGAGCCTCTGGTCAGAGCTCATGATCCCATTTTCCCACTTTCTTTCCTACCTTACAGCTATTTGAGGCCCGAGCTCTTCTGCCACCCTCCTCTCTCTATTGCAGATGTTAATAAAGTGCAGCTTAAAGTGAATGGATGCATAAAAACTGGTTCGTTTTGGGAAATAAAACATTGCCAAAGCCCATAAGTTTAATTAAAGCTTTACTTTCTCCAAAACAGAACAGAGAACAGTAAATCCAAAATATCCAGAAGATCATGTGTAAGTCCAGTAATGACTCAGCTGAATATGAAATATGAAATACTCTAAATAGATCTAAAATCAAAGGTCTGTCTCTCCTTACTGTCTCCATTTTGCCTGTATTTACTCACTGGAGATGGTCATTTACACGTCTTTACTTCCACAGAGCCTAGGAACAAAGAATAAAGGCAGCTCTCTTTCAAATGGAGATTTGCAACCAAATACCTTTGTCACCTGATTTAAGGTTAAACACTCACATGTTAGCTAGCAGAAAAAAGCTAGTAGTTAATAATCAACCCATCAAGGAGTTCAGAGACCACTTAGTATACTCCAGTGGCATTTTCTTATGTTAAACTTTCTCAGCAATACACACAGCCATTCACTATTTCAGTGTCAATTAAGCAATGATACTAAACATTTTCATGGTCTTCAGGCTTAGCACCTTAATTCAATACTTGCCACTGCACAACCCTAATACACTACCCACGCTAATCTGCTCCAAATGAGGAATCCTGCACAGACCAACCAATCCACAGTCCCAACAATCCACTAGGTTTGGAATGTGCAAAAGAGCCGGCTTTGCTTTAACATTTATTATATTCTGGTTGCACCTATAAATAATTCCAGCACTTTTTTTGTCTGATGATAAAAAACTATCTCAAAATACTTCTTGTAGTTGACAGGCATGTACAATAATTACTGTTCAGCAAGACCTCTATTACAGTACTGGGAGCTACAGCCCGAGACAGTAATCCTGACTAAATTAGCTGTAGCTGCAGTTCTTGCAGTCAATTATTTCAGCTAATAACAATGCACAGTCTGTTCCACTGGATATATGCTGGTGAATACAGCCAGGAGTGTGTCTCTGGCATCAGAAAGTGTTAAGTAAACTTCAGCCAGCCTCCTCTCCAACTTCTCCTGCACTTATGTTACAATAAGACCTCCGACGCCTAACAATACTGACTCTTGGGTGTGATTGTTCAGCTTAGCAGTTTATCCATCACCTGTCCATCTGCTGACCTTTAAGCCAGCCAACTCCTGTTCCGAAGGAAGTGTGCATCTGGTGGGGCAAGTTTTACAGCAATACTTTTTGTTCTGCACGAGCAAAACACACAGACAGAAGCATATGGTACTGAAACCTTGGCCTGGAGCCGCAATCCCCTATTTTATACTTTTCCTCCTTGCTTCCATTTCTTTCATGCTGTGCCGTCTCCTGCCAAGGGTGTTTCTCGAGGTCATCCTTTGCCAGTTCATGCTGCATCTTTGGATAGCCTGTGAAATGGGGTGTCCTTATCCTTCCTGCTGCAACCTACATTTTAAGATAACAGGGATGAGCCAAGCGCACAGCAATTATTGTTAACAGGGGCTGGAAATCTCTCAGACAATTGCGGTAAAGGCAGCCCTTGTGATCTTTTCACCCTGGTTTTCTCCTTTCTATATAAACAGGAAAAAATGACTCTACCAGGACTTTTGTCAGTCTTCCGGTGTCCTCCCCCCCCCCATTCCTCCTTACTCATCAAGCCTCTTTATCCTTCGGTGCTGTGCTAATGCATTCCGCTTGGTCATCAGAATCGCTATACTAAACTGTCTGCTGTTCTCTGTCCCTAGTTTCCAGCTTCAGTTGTAGCTCTATTTAACACTCCAATTTGGATTGCTTTGCTGCTGAGCCAACATTTGAGCAGGGGTGGATTGGGTGATATGGTACCTTCAGCAAGGACAGCATGTGGCACCCCCACTAGCTTTGATTAGGTCCCACTGGTCCCATCACCTCCTGGCAAATAGAAGGGGAAGAAATGGAGGCAGTGAGAGATTTCACTTTCTTGGGTTCCATGATGACTGCAGATGGTGACAGCAGTCACGAAATTAGAAGACGCCTGCTTCTTGGGAGAAAAGCAATGACAAACCTAGACAGCATCTTAAAAAGCAAAGAAATCACCTTGCCAACAAAGGTCCGTATAGTTAAAGCTATGGTTTTCCCAGTAGTAATGTACGGAAGTGAGAGCTGGACCATCAAGAAGGCTGATCGCTGAAGAATTGATGCTTTTGAATTATGGTGCTGGAGGAGACTCTTGAGAGTCCCATGGACTGCAAGAAGATCAAACCTATCCATTCTCAAGGAAATCGGCCCTGAGTGCTCACTAGAAGGACAGATCCTGAAGTTGAAGCTCCAGTACTTTGGCCACCTCATGAGAAGAGAAGACTCCCTGGAAAAGACCCTGATGTTGGGAAAGATGGAGGGCACAAGGAGAAGGGGACGACAGAGGATGAGATGGTTGGACAGTGTTCTCGAAGCTACTAACATGAGTTTGGCCAAACTGCGGGAGGCAGTGAAGGATAGGCATGCCTGGCGTGCTCTGGTCCATGGGGTCACGAAGAGTCGGGCACGACTGAACGACTGAACAACAACAACAACAACATAAATATTGATGATGAAGATACACCCCTTCAGCTTTGTGCTCTGTGCCCACACCATCCTAAATCTGGATCATTTGAGCTTTACTCCTATGAGCTTCCAGCTTTGTCTATCCAATGAACTCTATGCATCCTGAACTTCTTCCAAGCCATGCCATAACCCCCACTTTGCCTTACTTTGTGCTGCTTGGGGAACAAATATCATAACTGGAGAGAGAGCCATTGGAATGTAAAAGTGCTGTCTAAACTGTGCAAAATATTATTGGAATGGGAGACAGTAGATGAGCAAGTAATGGACTATATGGAGCTCGCAGAAATGACCGGGAAACTCCGTGACCAGAGGGATGACGCGGTGGAAGAAGAATGGAAGAAATTTAAATTGTACTTAAAGAAATATTATATGATTGACAATTAGATATAACTTGGAAGAAAAATTAGAATGTAGAAGTAGAGTTTGATTATGTGTTAAAGATAGATGAAATATGAGTTAAGATAATGGTTAAGATCAGGTTTTTAAAAGATGTTTAGAAATTACTAAAGATGAAAGACAATGAACGCAGGAAGAGGAGACAGGAGGAAGTCAAAGGACAATGTTAAGGATAGAGGTTAGAAATAAGAATATCTCTTTTTTCTTTTTCTTTTGTGTATTTTTTGTTATAGGATTGGGGATTATTGTTTATTGTTGTTATGTTTTTAATGTTGGTTTTTATGTGTTTGATTTTGTTGTTTTTATAAAACTTAATAAAAACATTTCTTTAAAAAAATAGATGAGCAAGTAAAATCCTCAATGATACATTGGGCAATGGATATTCGTCATAATATAGATATGGAAGGTTCTCTTTATCATAAGTGGTGGTCTTGTAGTAAGGTTAAGGCTTACTGGAAAATGATATATAATGAATTGAAAAGAATATGTTTATAATAACATTTGTTAAAAAAAACACCAACCACAAGCTTTCATTTTGGGAATTATAGGGATAGAACTATCTAAACTGTACAGAAACTTATTCATGTATGCTACTGCAGCGGCAAGAATGTTACTTGCCCCCAAATAGAAAGAAATGGCAGCAAAAGAAGAATGGATACAAAAACCTCTGGAATATGCAGAAATGGCGAAACTTACTGGAAAAAGAAGAAATCAAGATAGCAAACTTTTATAAAAGAATGGAAACGGGCTATTGAATATTTACAGACAAATTGTAAATACGTAGATAAGAACATTGACAGAATTATTGTATTAACCTGCAATTTCATAAGAGTATATATTTAAAGTAGATGAATAAATGAACAAATTAAGTTAATTTGGATATGCATAAGATATTAAAAATAAATTTAAGGAACCACAGAAAGAGGGGGAAGGAAGTCAAGTTTTGAAATGTTAAAATGACTGCAAAATTATTGAAATATATAAACCTGAAAATCATTTTTAAAAAAAATTGCCCTGCTTTGCCTTGATGAAACTTGGAATCTGCCCTACTTAGCTTCACTTGAATCTGCTTTGCTAGACCTGAATGATTGCAGAGAAAATAAGATAAGGGATGAAATTACACCTTCAAGTGTGAAGCTTTCACATCCTATCACCATAGCTGTCAAGTTTCGGATTTGAAAATAAGGGATCAGCAGCCTCACCTATCCCGGGGACAGTCACATGGCAGTGGTGGGCGGAGCCAGAAGCAAAAGTAGACGGCACTGGTGTGAACGCGCGCAGTAGGCTTACTGTATTTTGGAAACGCTGCCCGTGGGCTACGACACCTGTAAGCGCGGGAAATGGCTCCCGCTTCCTTTGAGGCTGCAAGGAGGCGAGGTCTTCCCAGTCCCTGGCCAGCAGGGGGTGGGAGAGGAGCTGCTTCCTTTGAAAAAACGGGAAATTAAAGGGATATAAAAAATAAGGGATAGCAGTGGGAAACTGCTAGAAATAAGGGAGATTCCCGGGGAAAACGGGGAAAACGGGATACTTGACAGCACTGCCTATCATTGTAATCACATCCTTTGCTATTTCACATTATTTAGTGGGAGCCCCCCCCCAGCTGGAACTGACTGGAACTCAGTTCCGGCACCTCTCAGGTGGGTGCCATTGCCCTTATAAGAGAACAAGGGAGGCGTTCATGGTGAGTTCCAGCACATCCTTTTCTAGAAACATGTTGTTGTTGTTCAGTCGTTCAGTTGTGTCCAACTCTTCATGACCCCATGGACCAGAGCACGCCAGGCACGCCTATCTTTCAGTACCTCCCACCGTTTGGCAAAGGACTCATGCTAGTCGCTTCGAGAACACTGTCCAACCATCTCATCCTCTGTCGTCCCCTTCTCTTTGTGCCTTCCATCTTTCCCAACATCAGGGTCTTTTCTAGGGAGTCTTCTCTTCTCATGAGGTGGCCAAAGTACTGGAGCCTCAACTTCTAGAAACATAGCACTGGGTAAATCTCACTAGTTTCAGCAACCTTGGAGGTCCATTCCCTACCGTTAGCTTTCACCGCTCTGAAAAGCTCATATTTTATAACCAGGTTATCATATAAGTCTTGTCTTGTTAAAAACTCTTCATTGAAACTGATCTTAATCACTTAGAACTTACCCTTCATTTGGATGCTATAGAGCACTTAAACATTTAATTGAATAAGAAAATCAGGATTATAGTCTCTATTCAGACACATAAATCATCTTTTATAAAAGTCTGGGTGCAGGTTGTTCAATTGCCATTGACTTTAATGAGATGTGTGCCATTGTGAGAATAGTTGTGCCGGGGGTTTGATGGGGAGGAAGTCACAGTAGGAAGAATTCAAAGCAGTTGTACAACCTTGCATAACCTTGGCTCTCTTGGCACTGCTACCATTTCCCTTTTTTGGTATTTCAAAAAAATGCCTACCACCAAAGGCTGCAAATCGGCACACATTTAATTTGACTGAATCCAGCTGAAGTCAATAGAACTGAAGTAGGTTACATGCAGTTTTCCATACCCATTGCTAAAGGGGAATTAACACGTAGTTTAGCAAAACTGGCCGGCTCCAGTGAAACTAGGGTTCTGTATTTTTGAATGTTGCATTCAGTATCAAGACAGTGAACAATTTTTAGGAAGCACTGAGGGTACCACACTGCCTTCAACTTTTTATAATGGTCTCCTTAGATACTATTTTAATATAGCTCCAGGGTAGGGAAAGAAATGGCATAATCAGGAAGGAGTAAGGTGATGAAGCCGTTGGGTTTCACTAAGGGCCCTCCTGTCTTCCTCACAGCCCCCATCCCAATAATTCAAGCACTGATCCAGACCTTTAGGACAACTCACTGTTACTAAAAATAAAAAATAATAAAGAATAATTAATTATACGGCAGACATTGTTTCTTATATGTCTGTCTCATCTTTCCATAAAAGTGTTCAGGGCAACTTAGTAAATGTGGCAGATCTTCTTGTCCCTTTCGTAGTTGCCTGCAGATGGAAAGGGTTGGTTCGGATGTACACAACTGAGCTTGGGTGAACAAGGTAAAGACACTTGTACATTTCATTGTCTCTCCTTTCAAAATGGCAGCAACATAGTAGGATCTAGGCAGATAGTGCAAAAAAAAGGGTGTTGAAAGCAAGTTAGATGGATCCTTGACTGGTATCTCACTTCCTTTTTGACAGCAACAGCTTCAGAACACCAGTTGTGGGAGATCTTCTCAGCTGGTGCTAGGTGCAATTCTGAAAAATGGGTGCTAGGTTCAGCCCTTCCCATTTTTTGACTATGAGAGCTTCAAGATGGCAGCTATGTGCTCATAAAGTACAGGCCGACTACTCGGCTGGAGTTCTGTCCAGCAAACAAATAAGAATGAATACTGAATAAATAGTTTGCATCATTTAACCTCCCAGCAAACTTTATGCAAACAAATCAGGATGAATGTGCAATAAACAGGTCATCTGGAAATGGCCACGGGGTCTCATATTCTTGGAATGTTTTCCCTATACACTGCAATGGAAGGAGTGGTTGCATACTGTATGTACAAAGGGATGCTTGGTTGGAGTTGCTCCTCTAATCTTCAGTTTTGATTCGGGGATGTGTATAAGACACATTTAACACAGGCATTGCAACTTGCCAGTATAGCATATATAAACATGAAAAAGGTAAAGGACCCCTGACAGTTAAGTCCAGTTGCGAATGACTCTGGGTTTGCGGTGCTCATCTCGCTTTACTGGCCAAGAGAGCCGAAGTTTGTCCGCAGGCAGTTTTTCCAGTTCATGTGGCCAGCATGACTAAGCTGCTTCTGGCGAACCAGAGCAGTGCATGGAAACGCTGTTTACCTTCCCTCCGGAGCGGTACCTATTTATCTACTTGCACTTTGACCTGCTTTCGAACTGCTAGGTTGGCAGGAGCTGGGACAGAGCAACGGGAGCTCACCCTGTCGCGGGGATTCGAACCGCTGACCTTCTGATTGGCAAGCCCTAGGCTCAGTGGTTTAGACCACAGCGCCACATAAACATTATCCACCTCCTAACAGTTTTTACTGAAGGCTTTGGAGTTGTAATGAAACCTTTGGAGTTACATGATCAATTTTATTAAGCTGTTTATTATAGTAAGCAATTTTTTTTTTTAAAGGAAAGATTGTCACATTATACAGTAGTTGGCATTTACAGCCACATCCCTATAATTACTATTTTGGAAACTTCATTATAATACATATTATAGATGCACCGTCTCATTATTAAGAGAAGTCTTGCTATTATGCTCCCCTTTGCTCAGAGACTCTTGCTCAGCTAAGTAGATCGCACTTTCTTCATTTATTCCCGTACTCATCTCTAAGTGCCTTCTCTTGGGGCCTTTGTTGTCTATCAAATGATCTTCTGTAATCCCAACTTATGCTTTTTATTTTGTGCATTTGTTCATAGGTGGATGCACTTGAGTTCCAGGACAACTAAATCTCCCATGCAGGCACACACACATACTTCCTTTCCTTTGCAGAATATTACCATGCAATTGACAGTCAAGAAGGCTATCAGTCACGAAAGGTGGGAAAACATAAATGATGCATTACACCACTTTGCAAACTTATGCACAAAGTCAGACAGGGCGTTGGAAAATGAAAACATCACTGAATGAATAACAGGTTGTAGTGGAAGGATGCATAGTGATTCAGCTTCATGAATTCATAAGAGAAGGAAATTGTTCTCTAAACAAAACAAAAATAGGAAGGCAAACTTACCGTTCTGTAATTAGCACTCTGTGTAATGAATAGCCCCTTCGCTTCGGCAATGCTCTCCTCATCATGTTGATTTGAGTCTTCCCCTGGAAATTCCCACCCACCCAAACCGATACTGTCAAGATTTCCAACTTTTGACTTCCAAATATTGCCCAGCCCCCAGTGGAACCAGGCACAACAAAGCAGGCAAGGAATGGGACCTAAAGCATGTGACCCAAACCTAGGGGAAACCCACGGAGGGTTACATCAGTCCTTAGCATATACAGGTGAAACTCGGAAAATTAGAATATCGTGGAAAAGTCCATTTATGTAAGCAATTGTTTTCATTAGCTACTGGAGTTTAATATATGAGATAGACTCGCTTGACATGCAAGCGAGATACTAGTCAAGGCTTTGCTTGTTATAATTGTGATGATTATGGCATACAGCTGATGAAAACCCCAAAGCTGAAATTGTTAATTTGGGGTTCTCATCAGCTGTATGCCATAATCATCACAATTATAACAAATAAAGGCTTGACATATCTTGCTTTGCATGTTATGAGTCTATCTCATATATTAGTTTCACCTTTTAAGTTGAATTACTGAAATGAACCTTTCCACAATATTCTAATTTTTCGAGTTTCACCTGTATTTCATTATTATCTGCCTGACAGAACAGTACTTACTTGTTGAAGCTGTGAACAAAATACTGGTTGGTAAGCAGTCTTAGAGTCTGTGCTCAGGCAGCTTTTCGCGGAATCCAGTATAGTTTTTCATGATAAAAAGATGAAGGATTAATTTGCCCTTTGCACCAGTTCTAGGATGCAAGTTCTAGCCCCTACGCTGACGGCACTAGTTCCTCTGCTTGGGCCGGGAATATCATACAGTTACACAATGCAAGAGTCATTGCATCACTCTCTTGGGAGAGAATGGAAAGATTTATGTGGGGATCTTTACCTTACGGGGTGCCACACAAGATCACTGCCCTGTGAAAAGCACTTTTTTCCAGGACAGTGATCTTGCATGGCACCCCAAAACGTGTGTTACGGGGAACTATGCCAGACAAAGTGCATTCCAAAATTGTGTGAGATTGTTGTGACCATTTTGGCCACTGCCCTCTCGCGAGAAAAAAACAGGGTGTTATGTATTGAAGTTCTCACCCTAGGCCACTAGGGGTGTGTGTATATAGTTCATTCTGCTGCAGTTTTCACTCAGGTCAGCATATGCAAAAGAGGGATTGTAAAGTGACGTTCAGGGATTGGTTAACTACAGAAAGTTGTTACTGTTGCTTTGTAGCTGAGTTCTATATAAGCAGGCTGCTGAGGCCTTCAGCTCACTTCTGTTC